>NW_025783053.1:0-30464 GCF_021130785.1 Homalodisca vitripennis | reverse complement strand
AAAAACATTTATCAGTTCACCCGCTACACTGCGCCATTAGTAACACATATATTTTCTTAAATGGAAGGTCCATTAAGGCAAACTCAAAGTCCCCCCCCCCCTTCCTAAACCTTTCATAAAGTGTAAGAAAATTTAATCCAGAAGTGTTTCCCTAAAACAAGATAACATAGGTGTGGAAGAAGTGCAAGCAAGCGTTTCTCACTAGACTGTAACGTGAAAAAATAGCAAACCATAGTTGTTAAACAAAAGACTTTCTCTGTTGAAAGATGGATCTTGACACTGGCTACTTGTTTAACTTATTTTACACTCAAACACATGGAACCCAATATTTAAAAACTTTTATTTTTGGGTGTATATTTCCATTAGCAAAGGCCTCAAAAAAAGAAAAAAGTAATTAAATATTTGTTTGGTGTGTTTGAAATGTAATATAAGTTAGAGACTTTGTATATTTAAATAACTGGCCGGGCGTTATCATTAAATATTTTTACTTGAATCAATAGTGAAATGTACAAAAATTTTTTTTTTCCCTCTGCCTGCACGTGAGTTAGCTTCCTAAAAAAGGATAGACGTAAGTTTTTGACGCTCAATACACATCCGGTATGGAATGTAAAAATACTCAATAATAGGCTTATGGTTTGATTCTTATAAAACGGACAAATGTTACATTTGCACTCCAAAAATTAACCCTACTAATCATACTACTCTACCCGCTTTAATCCATAAATATATAAATATCAGAACTTGTATTATAATCCATTTGAATAAAGGGTTTGGAACAATCTTGTAGCAAATTTTTAAAAAAATCTTTTAATTTTTAGAAAAATCACAAATTATTAGTAGGAAAATAGTTTTCGGGGAGAAAAAAAAAAAATTAAAAAGTATACTGTTATCGAAAACTAATTAAATTAAATTATGATGTAATACGTGTTTGTAGGTATCGTAGGATATGGGTGATTTCGTAAATACTTCATATCAAAGGTGTCTGCGGGATCTCATTTTGAAATACACATATTATAAACATGTTTATTAAAATTCTTGTTGTAACAAATAAAAATGGTTATATCCATAGAAAACCACATACAATTTTAGGTTATTAATATTTTCTATCGTTCAGTTTTTATGATTTAACAAATCAGTTTATATATCATAGTTAAAGTTACAAATAAACCCGCAGTAGTTAGTGTAGTGACAACACTACAACTAAGTAAACGACATTTAATTACGTATTTATTATTACGTTTATTGTATCTGTAGCTGTTATGGTATTCTTAAAACTAAGGAAGTTCTAACATGTTATGTCTGTTCGAAATATAGAATTTATGAATCTATTAGTTTTATGTCCAGTACCTAAAAAGTAATATAGACAATGTTACATTAAATTTAAGACCTCTCTCCTAATGTAAAATGACCCTTAAATATTTTACCATATAAAACAGCCATATATCCGAGAGTCAAGAGTGGCTGAATATTCTAAATTGAAAATATATCAAAGTTTTCTTAATAGAGGGTATAAAAGTAGTGAAAGCCTTTACGTCTTGTGCGGATATGAAAAAGTCTCATCAACCCCAGAATCTAGTGTAGAACAGCTCCCTTACATTTTAACTTCTCTAATATGGTTATACACTATATAGCAAATATACTATAAAGCAATGACATGACATATCGAGTACTGTGCCTGAATATTATTATAATTTATCACGTTAAAATTACTGTAAGACGAGTAACTAAACATGTTTTTCTCTATATTTACGTATGTGTTCGTGTAATCTGATAACAAACGTCGATTTAATGTTAATAGTAATTATGACGTAAACAAGCAAGTGAAGATAAAAACCGTGAACAGGAAACAGATGACACACAACACTGTAGATATTAATATCTTTTAGATATCCATAGAAACAACAAATTAATATGAATTACCAAGACTTATATAAATTCAATAATGTAGTTAGACACGCAGGAGGTGGAAAATCTACACTGGGATTCATGCAGTACTATGGCAAAGGACACGGATTGAGACAAGGACTTATAGATGAGTTACTTTAATTATTTAGAATTCAAAGTTTTTCTCTAACTATTCTTCTTACCCAAAGTAATTTTCATCCTAGATTTAGCGATTAATAATTACAGAAAACACATTGAAGCAGTTCCTATGTAATAATGTAATTATTAACAGGATTTTAATCTTTAAGGAAATTAAAAATTATTTTATTTGATTTGTTAGTAAAGTTTATCTTAATAAAAAAAAATAACTTTCTTATGTTTTGTGGGAAAACGGTAAAGAACCCCAGATGTATTGATTTAAATCCGTAAGTACTTTATGTGTACAATTAAAATCAGTTTACAATCACCTTCAAAATTAACTATAAATGTTTTAAGGTCATTTCACACATATTTGATAGTGTAAATATTATTTAGAGAATTACTTGGTTGAATATGCCTGAGACACATCTGACAGGCAATTTATAGTAGTGTAATATTAAAAATAATTTGATATTAGTGAATTCTAGTTGACTTAGGATTAAAATTAATAACTTAATTACATTTACTTGTTTACACTAAAAAAATAAATAAGGATATTGTATTAATTTAAGGAGAAATACGGTCCATAATGTTTAACTTATCTAATTAGTTGCTGAAATTACTACCAGAGCTCCTTTTAAATTTACAAGACTATTAAAAGTAATACAGCCATAGAAATAACTTATTAGGATCCATATTTGCTTTTATTACATATTCACAATTAATAATAATATTACCCTATTGCACACCAAATTATAATGATCTTTGTAGAGAATATTTGTAAACATACTTTAAATAATTATAAGTCATGTTTGTTTTATGTACATTTCTATTGTTTTTGACTGCATGGTATATTTTTTAAACTCATAATTGTTGTTGATTATTTTCCCCGAACATTAATGTGTATTTTTAATGAATAAGTTTACAACGGTCAAATCTTTTAAGATCAGTCTATAAATATTTGATAAAAAGTATTAATTACTTAAAGAATTTTTAACATATGTCTAAGAGACATCTTTAATACATTTTATTTAATTTAATCCTTAAAGTACTCTAAGTGTACAGAAAGAATCAGTTTACAATCACCTTCAATATCATCTCTAAATGTTTTAAGGTCCTTTCCTACATATTTGATAAAAAAATGTAAAGATTATTTAGAGAATTATTTGGTTAAATATGGCTGAGATACGTCTTTCAGGTATTTTATAGTAGTGTAATATAAAAAATTATTTGAAATTTATTTGTGAATGTAAGTTTACTTAGGATTAATATTCATAACTTAATATTTATGATTGCTTGCACTTAAACATTACATAACGATACTGTAAAACCTTTTGAGGAAAAATATAGTCTATAATGTTGATTTAAATCAAAATCTTACTGGAACCACCACCAGAAGTCAAAATTAAAACCTTCACAGACATCCTGAATGAAAATAAATTACTAAACTTCTAGACGAAACGTTAAGAGCCTCTTTGAGCCAAAAAAATAAACATACAAATAAAACAATTTTAAGTTGAACATTTATCAATTCTGTACCGTGCTCTATTGTCGCCTTAAAATATTGAGTATTCTCACCTTAACTGAGTGAGATTTCATTATAACATAGAATTTGCTATTCGTAAAAGTTATACAACAGCTGTATTTTGACATCTAGTAGGAAGGTGCAGAATAAAGAATTACCAGAATGTGCCTATTAGACATCTTTTACTATCTTAGTAGCTAATGTAGCTAATCGATCACCGTCTCAGCTTATCGATTTAAAGACTTGAGTTTGAGTGCCGGTTAGAGGATATGACTTTCGCAACCTGAAGTAATAAAGGCTCCTAAAGGTAGAATCCCTTGTAAAAAATGTAAAATGCATAATAGTATCAATTCATCGTAAAATTTACTGTACAGTTGTACACTTTTCATTATTTTAATCAAATATTTTCTAAGTTGGGAAATTTATATACCTGAGGTTACATTTTCACTGATAACGTAATCTAATAGACAAAGACATGATATCTTGTTAGTTGAGTCCTATTTAACTTGTCTCATAATCAAATTTTGATTATCCTCTGATTAAAACTCAATAAAATAAATAACCATGTATTATTAAATTCTCCCTTGAAGAAAATATAATATTTTTTTTTAATCAGAAGTTGGGAACATATCTAAGCATATGCTATTTCAAGAGAAAGAAAGAAGGAAGTGTATTACCGTAAATTGTAATGTACACGCCATTTGAACTGTAAGGGAAATCTAATTCAATTCTTGGAGGAGGGTACGATAAGCGGACCCGGTGTTTCATATCGAAATTGATTATTAAAAATGGAGTCTCTTCTAGAAAAATGCACAAAAATGCTTTGAAAGATTAATAAGACATGTTTACGTGGTTTTCAACATGTTGGACCCGTACCGAAAAACCCATTATTTGAAATTTGTGGGAAGCAAACAACTGTAAACTGTGAGAGGAGCAAATATGGTTGTCTTCAGTTTTCATAATTTTTGTTATAACAATTTGTGTCATCACTGTAAATATTAAATTCATATTTTAATATAAATCATATGGTTGTTATTGAGGACTATAGATAATTTAATATCGATTGATGGTCTAGGATTGGAGATAAGAATATTAGGTATCGATGATTACATTCTTCGTTATCAAATACCGGGTCCGCTTATCGTACCCTACCCCAATCTTGAAACCGTTGAGGTAAAATATTCAATATCCAGTATTAGGTAGGTATATGGGTTGTAACAATACTTGCGTGTACCACCATAAATATATTTTTAGGGACAGAATTACGTAACAAGTAAACCTTGTTGAGTGGCATAAAACTTCGAGGGGTTGCAAATACGTTCTAATTTTGTGAGCAATGAACAAAGTTAAGTATGTATCAAACATGTCTTTGCTGAGGATTACTATTAAAATCACCTACTTGATCTTCTCATAAAAAACTAAAGTATCCCGCAGGATACCATATATGTTAAGTAAAATTTGTGAATTGATTAGATCTAAGTTAAGCGTTCCTATAGAAGTGGGTAGAAAATGTGCAATACAATTTTGACTGTGAACTTTTCGCTGCTTCCGGAGTAACAGGATATTATGGATGGGCAATGTTAGAGGTAGGGATCACCTCAAATTGACATCCATGAGAAATAATTTAGGGTAATAATCTCATCATGTACCCTCGAAAGAGTAGGAGGCCGTTTTTGAACCGGCCTGTTTAGTCAAAACAGGTAGGGTGCTACACACCCTTTTGTCTAAGCTGGAAAGAACCTTTCTCTCTTAGAAAACGAACCCTACCATCTCCAAAAGTCATCTTCCTCAATAGACTAGAAATGTCGAATTAACCTCACTCCAAGAATCTTGACATTTGAGGTTAGTGATGTGCTGCTTTCTGGACATCCATAACGTGGGAAAGATTTAAGTGACAACATTAGTTTTTGTTGTGCTTAGTGGTAAGTTCAGTTGGATGGTATAAAACGGCCAGAAGTGATCCCTGCTGGGTTGTAAATATAGTTATACAAAGGAATATCACAACTAATGGTGGAATAAATATAATAGTTTTTTTATACATATATTAAAAATGTTTCTACCATGATACGCATGATACGTGTAATAATTTAAAATAATAATTTAATAAATGAATTTGTTTCCAGTCAATATAAACATAATTATAAAATTATCTTTTTTGGAAATTACTGACCACTTTTACAAGTAGTGTGGCCAGTTAGTAAATTGAAAAAAACAATAAATAACTATTAAAATTTGTTAAAGTACAGGAGAGTAATCAATTTCAACTATACAATGAGTATAATAAGTTAATTAAACCACTACGACAACCCTACTAGTGTTAGGACAGAGGATTGAACACTGCAGACTGTTTATGGAAATAGTTATAGCCCAAGTTTTGTCCGCGGCATACAAGTGTTGATTATAACAGGCAGATCGGCGTAAACTGTTCCAACCAATATTTCAAATGATGTATTGTTTATTTATATTTTATCGATATCGTAAGTTGTTTGCCCTAACGAACTTTACAATTGTAATCTACATTAGACTGTTATATAGACTATTTAAGCTATGTAGACACATCAAAGGGAAAAGTAATCTACAAAGTTTTCTTTTACTTGCAGATACACTATTTAACAATCACGGACATATCGATTATTGTGCCGGGATATTGTATCTAAATTTATGATAATTTATCACGTTGACATTAATGTAAGATGAGTAAACAAAACATGTTTATCTCTATGGTATGTATGTGTTCGGGTAACCTGATAACGAAACTCTATTTACTGTTAATAGTGTCATTACGTAAACAAGCAATTGAAGGGAAAATAAAAACTATAAAAAAGAAACTGATGAAACATTACAAACACAGTGAAACATATTATATATTTTTATATCCATATAAAAACTCAAGAAATGAACAAACTGTATTATCAAGATTTTGATAAATTCAAATCTGGTGTATTTACAAAAATCTCGTTGAACTTCACGCCACGTGTTAGAGTTAGAGAAGCACCGACCAGGAACATGTGCGATGGTAGCCAATGGACCATGATAAGAGACAGGACCTCTTTTAATTGTTCCGTTTAATGTATCTAAATTCGTTTTAAACGCGCAAGGACGTGGAAAAATACTACACCCGGTGAAGGACCCAGGGGATCGAGGAACAAGGACATTATATTATGAGTTAGCTTTTTCTTTTTTTCAAAGTGTTTTTTCTTTGATTATTCTTCTTAATGTAACTAGTAGTAATTTTACATGTAGGTAATTGTATGTAGTAATTTACATCTTATATTTAGCGATAATTACCCACAGCAAAAATATTGAAACAGTTCCAATATAATTATAACAAGTTTGCAGTTAAAAGGATTATAATTTTTAATGAATTTTACAATAAGTTTATTTTCTTGTTTATCTTGACCAACAAATAACTTTCGTATGTTTTGTGGACGAAATGAAAGAACTTGTGGATCTACGGTTTTACATCTCTTCAATACTCTAAGTTTACAGAAAGAAAACAGTTTACAGCTATCTTCTTTAAAATCGCCAAATATTTTAAGATCCATTCTCACATATTTTATAAAAAGTGTAAAAACTACCAAAAGAATTATTTACTTAAATGTGTCTGAGAGAAATCTTTCAGACATTTTTATAGTAGTGCAAATATTGAAAATAATTTAATATTGGTAAATGTTAGCTCATTTAGGATTAAAATTCAGAAATTATTGCGTTAATTTGTTTATACTCAATTATTTATATTATAGGTGTTGTACAGATTTGAGGAGAATTATGGTCTATATATTTTAATTTTTTAACTGGTTGTTGACTCAGTTTATTTTCTTGTTTATCTTGACCAACAAATAACTTTAGTATGTTTTGTGGACGAACTGAAAGAACTTGTGATCTACGGTTTTACATCTCTTCAATACTCTAAGTGTACAGAAAGAAAACAGTTTACAGCTATCTTCTTTAAAATCGCCAAATATTTTAAGATCCATTCTCACATATTTTATAAAAAGTGTAAAAACTACCAAAAGAATTATTTACTTAAAATGTGTCTGAGAGAAAATCTTTCAGACATTTTATAGTAGTGTAAATATTGAAAATAATTTAATATTAGTAAATGTTAGCTCATTTAGGATTAAAATTCAGAAATTATTGCGTTAATTTTTTTATACTCAATTATTTATATTATAGGTGTTGTACAGATTTGAGGAGAATTATGGTCTATATATTTTAATTTTTTAACTGGTTGTTGACTCAGTTTATTTTCTTGTTTTATCTTTATCAAAGAATAACTTTCGTATTTTTTGTGGACGAACCGAAAGAACTTGTGATTTATGATTATAAATCCCTTCAGTACTCTAAGTGTACAGAAAGAATCAGTTTACAAACCATCATCTTCGAAATCACTAAAGGTTTTAATATCCATTCTCACATGTTTTATAAAAAGTGTAAAGATTACCAAGAGAATTATTAAATTAAACGTGTCTGAGAGAAATCTTTCAGGCATTTAGTAGTTGTGTAAATATTGAAAATAATTTGGAATTAGTAAATGTTTAGCTCATTTAAGATTAAAATTCATAACGTATTGTGTTAATTTGTTCAAAGTCATTGATTTCAAAAAACGGTGTTGTACATATTTGAGGAGAATTATAGTCTATATGTTTTAATTTATTTGACTAGTTGATGAGATTTACCACCAGAGCTCTCTTCCACTTTACAACAGACTAGAAAATTTCCGATTGAAATTGTAATTATTATATTATATAGGTTTATAGAAATAACTTCTTATGTTGCATTTTCACCTTTAAATGTTTAAATTACACTATTATTAATACTTTTACTCCGAAGAAAATAAAAAATGCTATATTTAAAAATAATGCCAGCTTCTAGTTGGTTTTAAAACACCACTAAAATTGTCTATCGGGATATCATTTTCATTGCACACTGATAGGTAAGGCAATCTATTCCAAAATTAGATGGGAACAATCAGAATACTTGTTAGGCGGTGACGAGCTATCTAGCCTTAGAGTTGCTACAGTTTATACCCAGATACCGGGGTAACTGAGCCTCTTATTTTACTTTAAAAACCTAATAAATGCAAGTATAAATTAGTATTTAGTATTTATTCTTCTTGTTGACTGAGTGCAATAGTTTTTACCACTATAATATTTAATTTATACACAGAACTGTGAAACTCAATTAGCTTTTAAATAACATAGTGTAAATTGCAAACTAGATTTTTAAAAAGCCTAGAATACTTCGTGTTGGGACTTGAGGATGTGGATGCATTCTTTTGAATTCGTAGAAAAAAACAAACTACAATTAATACATAGTATTGTCTTCACTGCATCGATTTAAGGATCAGATTAGATTAGATTCCTGTTTATCGAGTACATTGGATTCGTCAAAGTTATTGAGAAACATCTACTTCAAAAACCATGCAGATAACGTAACTCGCGTAAGGAATTGAAATGTATATTATCTTTACGATTGTTTTCAGTTTTTTATTGTTGTAAAAGAGTTATTTGAAGACTTAATAGACTGTGTTTGTTTAAAAAAATATAAGGTTTACCAGAAAATATTTTTGACATTTGATTCTTAAAATTCATTTGTCCTTAACTTGTAATGAGAGGTGATGCCCGTGTTTACATCTCTGTTTGTTAGTCTGCAAGATATAACGAAAACGAACCGACCTATAGCATTTTAAATTAGCATAACATTTAATTTTTATTTATTTATATTTGTGTTTGATATTAGTGTAATATAACTGATGGGATTTGGATGAGCGGCAGCTAACATTTTTGCAAAGTTCCTACTAGGTAACCATATAAAAACGAGAAAATAATTGAATTAAAAAATAATGTAAGGAACCAATCACTATCAAGTAAGATTAAGTAACACTTTTTATTGGTAGAGTAAAAATAAATTACAGTATATTGTAGTCAATGTTAAACTTTTTTGTCAATATATAACTTTATCGCACTCTCGCGTTTTGGTATCCTCAGGTGCTTACCAGAAAACTGGTATAAAGCTTTGCATGAAATTTGTAAATAAAACAAGAATGAGTTATATGATGGTTCATGTCCAACCACTGAGTTAGGCTAAGCGTCATAGAAGTTGCACCGTTATTAAGTTTCATTTTGTATAATGCATATTTTCGCAACCCTGTTACTCGTTCATGGTTAGCGTAAGTAACCTGATGTTCTTAGTAACTACATTTCTAATTCTTGTATAACTTATAAACTTTTTCTCTCGGACTTCGTATCTGAACATATTGCTGCAAAGCAACACCTACCGGTAAGTAAAATATATATTTGAACATTATAAATTTAGCCCTTTCATGCGAAGACATATAGTTTGAAAGTAAGATAAATTATTATTTTAAATAATAAAGTTATTTGATGATGTTTTCTTTGGAATATTAAATTTAGATAATAGTTGGGGTGATGTCCTTCTGACAAGATGACAATGTAATCATTATAAGTTGTCTCGATAAGTGGCTAATACTGTTTAAAATTTTGTTTTAGGCGAGTTTACGAGTGCTCATTAACTATGAGTACAACTTCGAATACTTCCAGTATTCATTGCTTAGACTTCTAGTCTGCCAATATTCACTTTTTACGACTACAGCTGCAATTTCGAATCAAGATGCTGACGATACGCGTGTAAATCGACATCGACGTAAAGGGAAGTCACATTTAAAGTTTTAGTAAATTATTAAGTTCGTAGGCAAAATATCCAAAGTACATTGAAAGTATTAGGCTCTCCCCCAAGCATACCAACATTTTTATTTTAACATCTAGAAGTAGTGCTTGTAGGTTCAATTCCACAATTAAACTTATACGTAGGCTATATTTTGCGAATCGAATATTCATTTCTACGACCTCAGTTATATCCAACCCCATTGTGTTTCGTCCAATCGGTACAAAGACCATCACTTAGTAAGGAACACAATATCTCATTTTTCCCTGTGAAATGTAAAAATTTCTTTTCTGGATGATTGTTTTTCTGCTTATCTCATTGCATGATATTCAGAAAATAAAATAAATAACCTACAAAGTTAAAAATGTTTCAGTGTTTGGTTAAAATATACATTCTCCAGTAGATTTATTTGTGAGAAGGGATTTTCTCTCACACACCCGCTGGGATTTACACCCTCTGCGCATGCGCAGCACCAAGGGGCGTGGCCTAGCTGCTCTCGCATTGGGTGGCGCGGCCGCCATCTTGTGACGTCACGGGAGCTCTCGACCAATTAGAGTACTGGGTCATAGTGAGGGTCATGTCTACTTGGATTAAGCAATCAATGTCTTTTTATTGCCGTTCATAATATTACAATTATGTGGCAAAAGTCATACCGAATAAATCTATAATTTTTACATTCGTTCACAATACCACATTCAGACATACAATCGTTACATTCATCCATACCACTTACTCGCCAATTCTCTCCACTGCCAACGCCAGTGTCAGTCTTCTAGATTGGAGGTCTCCCAACTATAATTCAAAAACTCGTCGACGCTATAGAATGCTTTAGACGCTAAAAAGCGCTTCAGACGAGTTTTTAACGCCTTGGGCGTTTTGTACGTTTTTCATGGAATCCGGCAAACTGTTGATGAAACGGACACCTGCCTGCGAGGGCAGGTGTTCATAAACCACCGTTCTGTGTCGCCCAGTACGGTAGTTGTCTCTGCCTCTCGTTTTCATATTCATGCACGTCACGGCCCTAGTCAGGGCACATTTTTACTTACAAAATAAAACTGCCTCCAAGATATAGAGACATGGCAGGGTCAACAGCTGCAATTTTTTGAAAGCTGGTCTACACGACTCTCTGAAGTTTAGAGCCTGTTTATTATAGCAATACAAATTAGCTATAATAATATAAGTTTGATTGACATAAATCTAATATATATACAACCGCATGTGTAACTGACTGACTGACTGACTCACTCACTCACTCACGTATACTAATTCTAACCTACTTCCAGATGAGGTTAGAGACTTGAAATTTGGTACACAGATAGCTTTCCACGTGTAACCACCAGGAAAATCCCGAAAAGTAAGAATTTTTCATTTTCAACCCTCTCAAAAAAATTCCCAAAAAATCGCGCATTCCTTCACCCCTGCAGGCATTTGTTGTAAGCCCGATAGCGGGCGAACCGTTGGAGCTAGCTCGGATCTGACGGAAAATTCATGGTCAGGAATGAAGTGAACTACAAAAAAGGTCTAATGACTTTTTGCTCTATCTTCCATGGTTAAGCGACAAAAACGCTCGAACATTTGAAATTCCAGAGATTTTTTTCGATAAAAATAATGTTTCAAAGCCCGATAGCGGCCGAACCGTTGGTCGTAGCTCAAATCTGATTGACCCATCAAATTAGCAAATTGCGCGATCTATAGAAAAGGTCCAGTAATCTTTTGCCCTATCTCGATTGGTTTGGCCGAAAAACGTGATTATGTACTATTTTGTTGTAACTTTTACGCGAAACTTTTGTTTTTGGGGTCGATAGCGGCGAAACCATTGGTCGGAGGTCAAAATAAGACTAACGTTTTATTTAGGAAATAAGATGACCTACAAAAAAGGGTCCAGTGACTTTTTACTATATTTCCCTTAGTTTGACCGCAAAACGCGATTAAGTGAAAATATTGGACATTTTCGCCTAAAAAATTTACATTCCGGGCTTGATAGCGGCTAAAACGGTTGGTCGTAACTCAAAACAAATTTTAAACGGGATTTAGGAAATCACGTGATCTACAGAAAAGGTTTCAGTGACTTCGGGAGTTGGCTGAGCGTTGGCTAAGGCGTCAATAGTAGATAGGGACAGAGGAATATTTATTTATGTTCACAGACACAATACCCTCTAAAAAAGGCCCAAGTGTGTCATTAACCCCCGGTAATATTAACCCCCCCCCCGGGGATTTCCTGGTATGACCTGATAACCTCCTGTACATTCAACCCCCTGATGTGTTAACCCCCCTGGTAACATTAAACCCCCCCAGGGAATTTCCTGCCATGACCTCATGTCCGAATTTTACCAGTCACCAAATCTCTTAACCCCCCCCCCTGGGAAGATCCTGGTATGGACCAGATAACCCCCTGGAGACTTATCCCCCCGGTAACGTTAACCCCCCCTGGGAATTTGTTCATATGACCAGACAATATCCTGACGAAATTAAACCCCCTCTTGTCTTAACCTCCTTAACATTAATCACCCACCCAGGGAATTTCTCGCCTTGACTAGATAGTCTCCTGGTGATATTAAACCCCCTGTTCGACTTAAAATACTGCCTTGAGGTCTGTTTTTATTATGTTTTATACTAAACAATTCAAGATAGCTGACCCGTGCAGACTTTTTCCCTCTTTCCTCCCGAGCTCATTTCTGGCTAAACCATAGGTCGTAGATCAGATTCTGAGGGCACAATCGAAAGACAAAATTAAATTTCCAACAAGAAAGGTCCAGTCACTTTTTGTCTTATCTCTAAACGGTTATCTAATATATATACAACCGCATGTGTAACTGACTGACTGACTGACTCACTCACTCACTCACGTATACTAATTCTAACCTACTTCCAGATGAGTTAGAGACTTGAAATTTGGTACACAGATAGCTTTCCACGTGTAACCACCAGGAAAATCCCGAAAAGTAAGAATTTTTCATTTTCAACCCCTCAAAAAAATTCCCAAAAAATCGCGCATTCTTCACCCCTGCAGGCATTTGTTGTAAAGCCCGATAGCGGGCGAACCGTTGGAGCTAGCTCGGATCTGACGGAAAATTCATGGTCAGGAATGGAAGTGAACTACAAAAAAGGTCTAATGACTTTTTGCTCTATCTTCCATGGTTAAGCGACAAAACGCTCGAACATTTGAAATTCCAGAGATTTTTTTTCGATAAAAATAATGTTTCAAGCCCGATAGCGGCCGAACCGTTGGTCGTAGCTCAAATCTGATTGACCCATCAAATTAGCAAATTGCGCGATCTACAGAAAAGGTCCAGTAATCTTTTGCCCTATCTCGATTGGTTTGGCCGAAAAAACGTGATTATGTACTATTTTGTTGTAACTTTTTACGCGAAACTTTTGTTTTTGGGGTCGATAGCGGCGAAACCATTGGTCGGAGGTCAAAATAAGACTAACGTTTTATTTAGGAAATAAGATGACCTACAAAAAAGGTCCAGTGACTTTTTACTATATTTCCCTTAGTTTGACCGCAAAACGCGATTAAGTGAAAATATTGGACATTTTCGCCTAAAAATTTACATTCCGGGCTTGATAGCGGCTAAACGGTTGGTCGTAACTCAAAACAAATTTTAAACGGGATTTAGGAAATCACGTGATCTACAGAAAAGGTTCAGTGACTTCGGGAGTTGGCTGAGCGTTGGCTAAGCGTCAATAGTAGATAGGGACAGAGGAATATTTATTATGTTCACAGACACAATACCCTCTAAAAAAGGCCCAAGTGTGTCCATTAACCCCCGGTAATATTAAACCCCCCCCCCGGGGATTTCCTGGTATGACCTGATAACCTCCTGTAACATTCAACCCCCTGATGTGTTAACCCCCCTGGTAACATTAAACCCCCCCAGGGAATTTCCTGCCATGACCTCATGTCCGAATTTTTACCCAGTCACCAAATCTCTTAAACCCCCCCCCCCTGGGAAGATCCTGGTATGACCAGATAACCCCCTGGAGACTTATCCCCCGGTAACGTTAACCCCCCCTGGGAATTTGTTCATATGACCAGACAATATCCTGACGAAATTTAAACCCCCTCTTGTCTTAACCTCCTTAACATTAATCACCCACCCAGGGAATTTCTCGCCTTGACTAGATAGTCTCCTGGTGATATTAAACCCCCTGTTTCGACTTAAAATACTGCCTTGAGGTCTGTTTTTATTATGTTTATACTAAACAATTCAAGATAGCTGACCCGTGCAGACTTTTCTCCCGAGCTCATTTCTGGCTAAACCATAGGTCGTAGATCAGATCTGAGGGCACAATCGGAAAGACAAAATTAAATTTCCAACAAGAAAGGTCCAGTCACTTTTTGTCTTATCTCTAACGGTTATCTAATAATATATACAACCGCATGTGTAACTGACTGACTGACTGACTCACTCACTCACTCACGTATACTAATTCTAACCTACTTCCAGATGAGTTAGAGACTTGAAATTTTGGTACACAGATAGCTTTCCACGTGTAACCACCAGGAAAATCCCGAAAAGTAAGAATTTTTCATTTTCAACCCCTCAAAAAAATTCCCAAAAAATCGCGCATTCTTCACCCCTGCAGGCATTTTGTTGTAAAGCCCGATAGCGGGCGAACCGTTGGAGCTAGCTCGGATCTGACGGAAAATTCATGGTCAGGAATGAAGTGAACTACAAAAAAAGGTCTAATGACTTTTTGCTCTATCTTCCATGGTTAAGCGACAAAAACGCTCGAACATTTGAAATTCCAGAGATTTTTTTCGATAAAAATAATGTTTCAAGCCCGATAAGCGGCCGAACCGTTGGTCGTAGCTCAAATCTGATTGACCCATCAAATTAGCAAATTGCGCGATCTACAAGAAAAGGTCCAGTAATCTTTTGCCCTATCTCGATTGGTTTGGCCGAAAAACGTGATTATGTACTATTTTGTTGTAACTTTTACGCGAAACTTTTGTTTTTGGGGTCGATAGCGGCGAAACCATTGGTCGGAGGTCAAAATAAGACTAACGTTTTATTTAGGAAATAAGATGACCTACAAAAAAGGTCCAGTGACTTTTTACTATATTTCCCTTAGTTTGACCGCAAAACGCGATTAAGTGAAAATATTGGACATTTTTCGCCTAAAAATTTACATTCCGGGCTTGATAGCGGCTAAACGGTTGGTCGTAACTCAAAACAAATTTTAAAAACGGGATTTAGGAAATCACGTGATCTACAGAAAAGGTTCAGTGACTTCGGGAGTTGGCTGAGCGTTGGCTAAGCGTCAATAGTAGATAGGGACAGAGGAATATTTATTATGTTCACAGACACAATACCCTCTAAAAAAGGCCCAAGTGTGTCATTAACCCCCCGGTAATATTAACCCCCCCCCGGGGATTTCCTGGTATGACCTGATAACCTCCTGTACATTCAACCCCCTGATGTGTTAACCCCCCTGGTAACATTAAACCCCCCCAGGGAATTTCCTGCCATGACCTCATGTCCGAATTTTACCAGTCCACCAAATCTCTTAACCCCCCCCCCTGGGAAGATCCTGGTATGACCAGATAACCCCCTGGAGACTTATCCCCCGGTAACGTTAACCCCCCCTGGGAATTTGTTCATATGACCAGACAATATCCTGACGAAATTAAACCCCCTCTTGTCTTAACCTCCTTAACATTAATCACCCACCCAGGGAATTTCTCGCCTTGACTAGATAGTCTCCTGGTGATATTAAACCCCCTGTTCGACTTAAAATACTGCCTTGAGGTCTGTTTTTTATTATGTTTATACTAAACAATTCAAGATAGCTGACCCGTGCAGACTTTTCTCCCGAGCTCATTTCTGGCTAAACCATAGGTCGTAGATCAGATCTGAGGGCACAATCGAAAGACAAAATTAAATTTCCAACAAGAAAGGTCCAGTTCACTTTTTGTCTTAATCTCTAACGGTTATCTAATATATATACAACCGCATGTGTAACTGACTGACTGACTGACTCACTCACTCACTCACGTATACTAATTCTAACCTACTTCCAGATGAGTTAGAGACTTGAAAATTTGGTACACAGATAGCTTTCCACGTGTAACCACCAGGAAAATCCCGAAAAGTAAGATTTTTTCATTTTCAACCCCTCAAAAAAATTCCCAAAAAATCGCGCATTCTTCACCCCTGCAGGCATTTGTTGTAAGCCCGATAGCGGGCGAACCGTTGGAGCTAGCTCGGGATCTGACGGAAAATTCATGGTCAGGAATGAAGTGAACTACAAAAAAGGTCTAATGACTTTTTGCTCTATCTTCCATGGTTAAGCGACAAAACGCTCCGAACATTTTGAAATTCCAGAGATTTTTTCGATAAAAATAATGTTTCAAGCCCGATAGCGGCCGAACCGTTGGTCGTAGCTCAAATCTGATTGACCCCATCAAATTAGCAAATTGCGCGATCTACAGAAAAGGTCCAGTAATCTTTTGCCCTATCTCGATTGGTTTTGGCCGAAAAAAAACGTGATTATGTACTATTTTGTTGTAACTTTTACCGCGAAACTTTTGTTTTTGGGGTCGATAGCGGGCGAAACCATTGGTCGGAGGTCAAAATAAGACTAACGTTTTATTTAGGAAATAAGATGACCTACAAAAAAGGTCCAGTGACTTTTTACTATATTTCCCTTAGTTTGACCGCAAAACGCGATTAAGTGAAAATATTGGACATTTTCGCCTAAAAAATTTACATTCCGGGCTTGATAGCGGCTAAACGGTTGGTCGTAACTCAAAACAAATTTTAAACGGGATTTAGGAAATCACGTGATCTACAGAAAAGGTTCAGTGACTTCGGGGAGTTGGCTGAGCGTTGGCTAAGCGTCAATAGTAGATAGGGGACAGAGGAATATTTATTATGTTCACAGACACACAATACCCTCTAAAAAAGGCCCAAGTGTGTCATTAACCCCCGGTAATATTAACCCCCCCCCCGGGGATTTCCTGGTATGACCTGATAACCTCCTGTACATTCAACCCCCTGATGTGTTAACCCCCCTGGTAACATTAAAACCCCCCCAGGGAATTTCCTGCCATGACCTCATGTCCGAATTTTACCAGTCACCAAATCTCTTAACCCCCCCCCCCCTGGGAAGATCCTGGTATGACCAGATAACCCCCTGGAGACTTATCCCCCGGTAACGTTAACCCCCCCTGGGAATTTGTTCATATGACCAGACAATATCCTGACGAAATTAAACCCCCTCTTGTCTTAACCTCCTTAACATTAATCACCCACCCAGGGAATTTCTCGCCTTGACTAGATAGTCTCCTGGTGATATTAAACCCCCTGTTCGACTTAAAATACTGCCTTGAGGTCTGTTTTTATTATGTTTATACTAAACAATTCAAGATAGCTGACCCGTGCAGGACTTTTTCTCCCGAGCTCATTTCTGGCTAAACCATAGGTCGTAGATCAGATCTGAGGGCACAATCGAAAGACAAAATTAAATTTCCAACAAGAAAGGTCCAGTCACTTTTTGTCTTATCTCTAAACGGTTATCTAATATATATACAACCGCATGTGTAACTGACTGACTGACTGACTCACTCACTCACTCACGTATACTAATTCTAACCTACTTCCAGATGAGTTAGAGACTTGAAATTTGGTACACAGATAGCTTTCCACGTGTAACCACCAGGAAAATCCCGAAAAGTAAGAATTTTTCATTTTCAACCCCTCAAAAAAATTCCCAAAAAATCGCGCATTCTGTCACCCCTGCAGGCATTTGTTGGTAAGGCCCGATAGCGGTGGCGAAACCGTTGGAGCTAGCTCGGATTCTGACGAGAAAAAATTTCAATGTCAGGAATGAAGTTGAATCTACAAAAAAGGTCTTAATGGACTTTTTGCTCTATCTTCTTCCATGGTTAAGCGACAGAAAAAACGCTCGAACATTTGAAAGTTCCCAGAGATTTTTTTTCGATAAAAAATAATTGTTTCAAGCCCGATAGCGGCCGAAACCGTTGGGTCGTTAGCTCACAATCCTGATTGACCCATCAAATTAGCAAATTTGCGCGATCCTACAGAAAAGGGTCCCAGTTAAATCTTTTGCCCTATATCTCGATTGGCTTTGGCCGAAAAACGTGATTATGTACTATTTTTGTATTGTAACGTTTACGCGAAACTTTTGTTTTTGGGGTCCGATAGGCGGCGGAAAACCATTGGTTCGCGAGGTCAAAATAAGGACTAACGTTTTTATTTAGGAAATAAAGAATGAACCTACAAAAAAGGTCCAGTGGACTGTTTATACTATATTTCCCCTTAAGTTTGACCGCACAAAACGCGATTAAGTGAAAATATTGGGGGCACATTTTTCGCCTAAAAAATTTACCAATTCCGGGCTGTGAATAGCGGGCTTAAACCGGTTGGTCGTAAACTCAAAAACAAATTTTAATCGGGATTTAGGGAAATCACGTGAATCTACAGTAAAAGGTTACAGTGACTTCGGGAAGTTGGCTGGAGCTTGTTGGCTATAAGCGTCATAATAGTAGATAGGGACAGAGGAATATTTATTATGTTCATCAGGGACACTCAATAACCCTCTAAAAAAAGGCCCATAGTGTGTCATTAACCCCCGGTAAATATTTAACCCCCCCACCCCGGGGATTTCCTCGGTATGACCCTGATAACCCTCCTGTACATTTCAACCCCCTGATGTGTTTAACCCCCATGGTAATCATTAAACCCCTCCCAGGGAATATTCCCTGCCATGACCTCATGTCCGAATTTTACCAGTTCACCAAAATCTCATTATAATCCCTACCCCCCCTGGGAAGATCCTGGTAATGCACCAGATTAACCCCCCTGGAGATCTTATCCCCCCGGTAACGTTAACCCCCCCTGGGAATTTTGTTTCATATGGACCAGACAATTTATCCTGAACGAAATTAAAAAACCCCCCTCCTTTGTTCGTTAACTCCTCCTTAAACATTAATCCACCCACCCAGGGAATTTCTTTCTCGCCTTGACTAGATAGGTCTCCTGGTGATTATTAAACCCCCTGTTCGATCTTAAATATTAACTGCCTTGAGGTCTGTTTTTATTATGTTTATACTAAACAATTCTATCAAGATAGCGGGCTGAACCCCGTGGCAGACATTTTTCTCCCGAGCCTCATTTTCTGGCTAAACCATAAGGTCGTAGATCAGATCTGAGGGCACAATCGAAAGACAAAATTAAAATTTCCAACAAGAATAAGGTCTACCAGTCACCTTTTTGGTCTTATTCTCCTAACGGTTATTCTAATATTTATACAAAGCCGCATGTGTACACTGACTGACTGAACTGACCTCACTCACTCACTCACACGTATAACTAATTCTAAACCTTACTATCCAGGATGAGTTAGAGTCATGAAAATTTGGTACACAGATAGCTTTCCTACGTGTAAACCACCAGGAAAATAACCCGAAAAAGTAAGAATTTTTCATTATTCATCAACCCCTGCAAAAAAATTTCCCCAATAAAATTCGCCGCATATCTTCACCCCTGCAGGCATTGTTTGTAAGCCCCGATAGCGGGCGTAACCGTTGGAGCTAGCTCGGATCTGACGGAAAATTCAAATGGTCAGGAATGAAGTGTAACTACAAAAAAAGGTCTAATGACTTTTATTTGCTCTATCTTCCATGGTTAAGCGGATCAAAACGCTCGAAACATTTGGAAATTCCAGAGATTTTTTTCGATTAAAAATAATGGTTTCAAGCCTCGGAGCCGATAGCGGCCGAACCGTGGTCGTAGCTCAAATTCTGATTGAACCCATCAAAATTAGCAAATTGCGCGATCCTACAGAAATGGTCCAGTAATCTTTTGCCCTCTATCTCCGATTGGTTTTGGCCGAAAAACGTGGGATTATATGTACTATTTTGTTGTATAACTTTTTACGCGGAATAAAACTTTTTGTTTTTGGGGGTCGATAGGCGGCGAACACCATTGGTCGGAGGTCAAAATAAGACTCAACGTTTATTAATTATAGGAAATAAGATGACCTACAAAAAAATTGATCCAGTGACTTTTTACTATATATTTCCCTTAGTTTTGGACCGCAAAACGCGATTTAGAGTGAAAATATTATGGAGACATTTTCGCCTAAAAATTTACATTCCGGGCTTGATAGCGGCCTTAAACGGGGTTTGGTCGTAACTCAAAAAATCAAATTTTAAACGGGATTTTAGTGAAATCACGTGTGATCTACAGAAAAGGTTCAGTGACGTTCGGGAGGTTTGGCTGGAGCGGTTGGCTTAAGCGTCAATAGGTAGATAGGGAACAAGAGGAAATATATTATTAATGTATTCACAGACAACAATACCCTCTAAAAAAGGCCACAAGTGTGTCATTGTATACCCCCGGGTAATATTTTATATTAACCCCCCCCCCGGGGATTTCCTGGTATGAACCCATGATAACCTCCTCTGTAACATTCAAACCCCCTCGATGTGTGTAAACCTCCCCCTAGGTAACATTAAACCCCCCCCCAGGGGAAATTTCCTGCCATGACCTCTCATGGTCCGATTTTTTAAACCAGTTCACCAAAATCTCTTAACCCCCCCCCCCCTGGGGAAAGATCCTGGTTAATGGTACCAGATAACCCCGTGGAGACTTATCCCCCGGTAACGTTAACCCCCCCTGGGAAATTTGTTCATGATGACCAGACAATATTCCTGGACCGGAAAATTAAACCCCCTCTTGTCTTACACTCCTTAAACATTAATCCACCCACCCAGGGAATTTCTGCCTTGACTAGATAGTCTCCTGGTGATATTAAACCCTGTGTCGACTTAAAATACTGCCTTGGAGGTCTGTTTTTATTATGTTTATACTAAACAATTTCATAGATAGCTGACCCGTGCCAGGACTTTTCTTTCTTCCTCCGAGCTCATTTTCTGGCCTAAACCATAGGTCGTAGATCAGAATCTGAGGGCACAATCGAAAGGACAAAGCTTTTAAAAATGTTCCAACAAGAAAGGTCCCAGTCACTTTTTGTCTTATCCTCTAACGGTCTATCTAATATAATATACAACTCGCATGTTGTAACTGACTGACTTCGACTGACCTCATCTCACTTCACTCACGTATTACTAATTCTTAACCATACTTCCAGAATGAGTTAGAGACTTGAAAATTTGGTACACAGATAGCTTTCCACGTGTAACCACCGAGGAAAAATCCCGGAAAAGTAAGAATTTTTTCATTTTTCAACCCCTCAAAAAAATTTCCCAAAAAATCGCGCATTCTTCACCCCTGCAGGCATTTGTTGTAAGCCCGATAGCGGGCGAACCGTTGGAGCTAGCTCGGATCTGACGGAAAATTCAATGTCAGGAATGAAGTGAAACTACAAAAAAGGTCTAATGACTTTTTGCTCTATCTTCCATGGTTAAGCGACAAAACGCTCGAACATTTGAAATTCCAGAGATTTTTTCGATAAAAATAATGTTTCAAGCCCGATAGCGGCCGAACCGTTGGTCGTAGCTCAAATCTGATTGACCCATCAAATTAGCAAATTGCGCGATCTACAGAAAAGGTCCAGTAATCTTTTGCCCTATCTCGATTGGTTTGGCCGAAAAACGTGATTATGTACTATTTTGTTGTAACTTTTACGCGAAACTTTTGTTTTTTTTTGGGGTCGATAGCGGCGGAAACCATTGGTCGGAGGTCAAAATAAGACTAACCGTTTTATTTAGGAAATAAGATGACCTACAAAAAAGGTCCAGTGACTTTTTACTATATTTCCCTTAGTTTGACCGCAAAACGCGATTAAGTGAAAATATTGGACATTTTCGCCTAAAAATTTACATTCCGGGCTTGATAGCGGCTAAACGGTTGGTCGTAACTCAAAACAAATTTTAAACGGGATTTAGGAAATCACGTGATCTACAGAAAAGGTTCAGTGACTTCGGGAGTTGGCTGAGCGTTGGCTAAGCGTCAATAGTAGATAGGGACAGAGGAATATTTATTATGTTCACAGACACAATACCCTCTAAAAAAGGCCCAAGTGTGTCATTAACCCCCGGTAATATTAACCCCCCCCGGGGATTTTCCTGGTATGACCTGATAACCTCCTGTACATTCAACCCCCTGATGTGTTAACCCCCCTGGTAACATTAAACCCCCAGGGAATTTCCCTGCCATGACCTCATGTCCGAATTTTACCAGTCACCAAATCTCTTAACCCCCCCCCCTGGGAAGATCCTGGTATGACCAGATAACCCCCTGGAGACTTATCCCCCGGTAACGTTAACCCCCCCTGGGAATTTGTTCATATGACCAGACAATATCCTGACGAAATTAAACCCCCTCTTGTCTTAACCTCCTTAACATTAATCACCCACCCAGGGAATTTCTCGCCTTGACTAGATAGTCTCCTGGTGATATTAAAAACCCCCTGTTCGACTTAAAATACTGCCTTGAGGTCTGTTTTTATTATGTTTATACTAAACAATTCAAGATAGCTGACCCGTGCAGACTTTTCTCCCGAGCTCATTTCTGGCTAAACCATAGGTCGTAGATCAGATCTGAGGGCACAATCGAAAGACAAAATTAAATTTCCAACAAGAAAGGTCCAGTCACTTTTTGTCTTATCTCTAACGGTTATCTAATATATATACAACCGCATGTGTAACTGACTGACTGACTGACTCACTCACTCCACTCACGGTATACTAATTCTAACCTACTTCCAGATGAGTTAGAGACTTGAAATTTGGTACACAGATAGCTTTCCACGTGTAACCACCAGGAAAATCCCGAAAAGTAAGAATTTTTCATTTTCAACCCCTCAAAAAAATTCCCAAAAAATCGCGCATTCTTCACCCCTGCAGGCATTTGTTGTAAGCCCGATAGCGGGCGAACCGTTGGAGCTAGCTCGGATTCTGACGGAAAATTCATGGTCAGGAATGAAGTGAACTACAAAAAAGGTCTAATGACTTTTTGCTCTATCTTCCATGGTTAAGCGACAAAACGCTCGAAACATTTGAAATTCCAGAGATTTTTTTCGATAAAAATAATGTTTCAAGCCCGATAGCGGCCGAACCGTTGGTCGTTAGCTCAAATCTGATTGACCCATCAAATTAGCAAATTGCGCGATCTACAGAAAAGGTCAGTAATCTTTTGCCCTATCTCGATTGGTTTGGCCGAAAAACGTGATTATGTACTATTTTGTTGTAACTTTTACGCGAAACTTTTGTTTTTGGGGTCGATAGCGGCGAAACCATTGGTCGGAGGTCAAAATAAGACTAACGTTTTATTTAGGAAAATAAGATGACCTACAAAAAAGGTCCAGTGACTTTTTACTATATTTCCCTTAGTTTGACCGCAAAACGCGATTAAGTGAAAATATTGGACATTTTCGCCTAAAAATTTACATTCCGGGCTTGATAGCGGCTAAAACGGTTGGTCGTAACTCAAAACAAATTTTAAACGGGATTTAGGAAAATCAACGTGATCTACAGAAAAGGTTCAGTGACTTCGGGAGTTGGCTGAGCGTTGGCTAAGCGTCAATAGTAGATAGGGGACAGAGGAATATTTATTATGTTCACAGACACAATACCCTCTAAAAAAGGCCCAAGTGTGTCATTAACCCCCGGTAATATTAACCCCCCCCCCGGGGATTTTCCTGGTATGACCTGATAACCTCCTGTACATTCAACCCCCTGATGTGTTAACCCCCCTGGTAACATTAAACCCCCCCCAGGGAATTTCCTGCCATGAACCTCATGTCCGAATTTTAACCAGTCACCAAATCTCTTAACCCCCCCCCTGGGAAGATCCTGGTATGACCAGATAAACCCCCTGGAGACTTATCCCCCGGTAACGTTAACCCCCCCTGGGAATTTGTTCATATGACCAGGACAATATCCTGAACGAAATTAAACCCCCTCTTGTCTTAACCTCCTTAACATTAATCACCCACCCAGGGAATTTCTCGCCTTGACTAGATAGTCTCCTGGTGATATTAAAACCCCCTGTTCGACTTAAAATACTGCCTTGAGGTCTGTTTTTATTATGTTTATACTAAACAATTCAAGATAGCTGACCCGTGCAGACTTTTCTCCCGAGCTCATTTCTGGCTAAACCATAGGTCGTAGATCAGATCTGAGGGCACAATCGAAAGACAAAATTTAAATTTCCAACCAAGAAAGGTCCAGTCACTTTTTGTCGTATCTCTAACGGTTTAACCGCAAAATGCCCTCAAAGTCAAAAGTTTTTACGAATCCGGAAAAAAAATCTATGAAAAAGGTCAATTTTTAAATCCCTTGTCATTTACTTAATGTCCGGACTTAACCAGTCACCGAATTCCGCTTATCCCCGAATTTGCAAGCGTTTACTTTGGGGGCCTGGGGGCGTAGCCCCCAGCTAGCCGAAGGCGAGTTGTATTAATATTATTTAAGTAGAGTGTAACGTGTTAAAGATGTTATAAACATACATTTAGTCCGGGAAGTAACGAACTAGCCTACATATGCTATTAGTAGTACTCCTATTATTTATTATTACTATATTTAGTGATGATTATTTTATTAAGGAGCAAAAACCCCTTACCTCATACAGGATTCAAACACGGGTCACCGGCGTGATAAGCCTAGACACAGCCCACTCGGACGCCGGTGGCGGGAAGCTATGGTAGTTTTATAATACAGATCTCAACACACCCTCTGCTTGTAGATATTTTACTGATCATTCTCTGTTCTTCAGCTGTACCTGTAACGTATTTCAAAACGTTTATAGCGGTTCTATTATTATTTTCTAAAAATTGGATAAAAGTCCTTAACAATGTATTAATCTAGCTGAGGTCCAAACACAATACAATTATTTAATCAACGTGACAAACGTCGTTAATACATCTCCAAATTGCAAGGTTTGTAACACACTGCCGATACAATAATATGGGTCGGAAGGCGCGTTTTTAATTAATTCTCTAAAATGCGCGTAAAATAACACAAAAAAGTAATAAAATAATAATAATAATTAAAAAGTGTCATGAATTATTTATAACACTTAATTTTAACAAACATAATATTGTATATAGGCCTATTGAAAAATATCGCAATAAAAATGTTTTGGTAAACAATGTTTTATCAATAGTCACGGTACGTATTTTTTTATTCATTCAATGATAAAGTTAATAGAGTTGCTAGTAGTATGAAAAAAAAACTAAGATAAACAGAACATAAAGAAAGAAACAAAACTCTCTGTGTGCCTTGAAATAAATATATTATTTACATATATTTCTCCACTGCAACAAAGAATAAAGTTGTAAAAATTATTAACTTAACAGCACACTTACAATCTTAACTAAATTAGCGTTAACTTTTCAGTGAATGAGACGAGAGACAGAAATAATTGTAAAAACAATACAATTATGGCAAACGTTTATGATTCAAAGACACATCCTTATCTGAGGTATCACGCAAGCAGTGATGTGTCTTATCAGTAGCAAGTGGCGTTAAAACTTTTGTACAGAGTGTACAAATCCGATTAATTGAGGATTATCGCTACTCTGACAAAATATCAACAAGTTACGAACTGGTATATCGTGTAATAATGAATGCTTTACTTTATATAAAATTATTCTACTAGCACTTTCAAATACATGTAATTACTCAAATTTAGTTTACCGTTGACGAAATTCAGTATTTGTAATGTGAGCTCTCAATACTTTCTCATTTTTAAGAAATTACCGTTTAAAATAATGCGGTTTTACTAAATACAGCTAACAAGTTTTAATGTTAACAGGATGTCTATAGAGTGAGCTGTTTAGTAGTCAACTGAGATAAATTACACTGTGTATATTATTGAATTGACAAAAACTGTGAATGGAATGATCATAATTGGCTTTTTTTTAATAATAATTTAATAATGTGAAGATTTTTAAATGTTAAGAGCAGATGTTACAGAGGAGTATTGTGTAAAATTAAAACCGAAAGAGTATAAAATATTGATATAAATAGAAAACATAAATTATTATGAATAAAGTTGATGAAATTATTTTAATCTAAATATATTAATTGTTTCAAGCTGAGATAATGTGAAAATTTACGGGTTTTTTATCTTAGCGATAAGTATATGAACATAGTTCGTTGATTATTAATACAATAAAACAATTTCTATAAAGCAGCAACTTTGAACGTCTAAAATGACTAATATAAATCAACAGAAATTATTTTAAATATAAATGCCCATGTCAAACCAAAGTTATACTGTGTGTTTCGTTAAAATGTTATACTATTGGAATAAAATTATATATGTACTTTATATTAAATAATTCTATGTTTTTCAGAGGGCATTAAAAATCTCTGTACCTTAAAAGTGAAAATCTACAAATTGGAATATGAACTAATTTGACTATGAAAGTAAATCAAACTTTTTTATATAACATATTGAAACCGTGTATATACCATGAATATTTAATGTTATTTTGAGCTGACACTGAGATGAAATAAATATAAAAAGGATAGTATTACGTAACAAATTAAAATATTTGTAAGGTAAATGCCTAATCCCGACCTTGTTCACCTAAATGAATTAGCCCGACGTAGTTTTAAATTGATTGAATAAAGTAATATTGAATAATTAATCATTACAAAAGTTGATCTGATTTTTAAGCATCTGATTTTCATAAAATTATTTATTTATTCTTCAAATAAACTGTTCTTATCGAAACACAAATAATCATCAACACAAGTAGTACTATTCACAAGTTGTGTACCGACCATGCCTCAGCTCCGGTTCCATCCTAAACACTTGATGATGAACTGCTCAAACAAAGAATCATAGATATCGTATTAATATCACAGGTCAAAGTGCAAGGGACAGTCCATGCAAATATAGCCCTTGACTCAGCCCACCCACTAGCAAACGGACAAAGAGCAGCTAGGGCTGACTGCGGCTCGAGTTTACCAGGAGACTCAGCCTCGCCAAAACAATCGACATCTACAAGAAGGATTACTGCCTGTATAAATAATTGGCAGAGCCACATTGTCTGTTCTTACTATTGTACTTGCTAGACAATATCTGCGTGTAGGGAAAGTAGGGAAAGGTGTCAGTGACGGTTTACCCTTTATGTCCTTTGTACAAGGGCTGCATACTTGGAAGGACGACTTGTTCTCAATGAGGTACGGATCGTCTTGTATAGGCTTACTGTAAGCTGAATCAATGGGGTTGCTAATCAGCGGGCTACATCTTGTTGAAGAGAAGAATAAACACCCCTATTAAATATATATATATATATATATATATATATATATATATATATATATATATATATATATATATATATATATATTATATATTATATAACATACACACAGATATACTATATGTTTTTTATTTAAAAAAACACAGTCGAAAAATTAGGTTGTCAGCTGTTTTAATTTTAGCTGCTATCATCAGGAGGACTTTAACATTACATTGTTGAACTGTGGTCATAATATCCTTACATATTCCAGGATATAGAGTTCTTCTGATAAAAACATCAGAATGTTGATTACCTAAACCTACAATTAAAAATAATACTCGAAGAACTTGCTAACACTTGTTATTGTAGTTCTTATTGTTGATCGCTAAATTTTTCTCTTTAATATTTTGTTATTTAATTAGAATTTTTTAGGACTTTCTTTTGACCCGTAAATTTATGCGGAGTTTGTAGATATACTATTGATTACGGTGGTAAACGTATATGCTTAATTGTACCAGTAAACTTTGCTATTCGATGCAAGTTTGAGCTAACCGAGGCTCGATGACTTTGTGCCACCCGAAAAATAAAACATTTATAATTCATAAAAGTTTATTGTACAAGATAATTAGATACTATGTAATGTAAATTTGTTATTATTAATGAAGAAAATATTTATGCTTCTACTTATCCGTTGACTGTCCTAGTTTACAAATCAGTTCTAAAAAATTACGAGGTGAAAATAAGAGATTAACAACAGAAAATGAAATATTACACGTATATTCTGGAATAATCATTCTTTACACTTTCCGATATGGTTAGCCTTAAAATAAAAGTATAGCTAAGCTAAAATATAATTTTAAATTGTGCTTACCTTTTTTGAGATTCGTCATTTAAAGATTTCACTGTATTTTTACAATATTGAGAGAATGTTCGTCCACTTCAAGATACATGGAGTTAGAAGTGGACGTGTGATTATGTAACGCCACAATAGTAAAAAACTTGTTAACTGCATACGTAAAGGCGATGATTTTCAGTTTTTGTCCATACATCATAACAGTATTGTAGTTTATCTTTTCTCTTTAATCGCGTAATAGTATCTGTTACCTAGATAGTATAATTGGTCACCCCTTGGGCCTAATACCCCTCAAACACATTTGTATGGATTTCTTCCTTTATTTCTTACTAAATTTTCATCAAATAAAATTCAGTATGCATAAGTTCTGTACTAATAACAGGAATAACAACAGATGAGGAAAAATTTAGAATACAATTTCATAATCAGACAACAGTAAAGAGGTTTTATAGGTTTTACTAACTGAAAACACCGTTCCTTCGAATCGTCAATTTTTCAGTAGAATAACAGGTACGTTCATAGACATCTCCTTCACGAGTCTTTTCAAAAATGGCAAACCCACTTATGGACATAACATTATGGGCGTTTTTGAAAGATATTGCAATTTAATTTTTAATAACAGCAATTCTCATGTTTTTTTGAATCTGGTGTTTCTAATGTTAAATTAACAATCACGGGATTACTTCATTTCATACTATAGTACTGAAGATAATAAAAGATGGTTCAAATTGGTATAATAGGGTTTACTCATAATAAAAATAGATAAATAATACAAACAGGGGGAGAATAGTTTTAAACGTAATTGTTGATAAACATTTAATACGAAAGCTCCAATATGTATTTCTAATATACATTCTAGTAATATGTATAACCCTACATTATCATCGATACCATTTAGAAAAAAGGTCGCATAATCCGGAAAAAGATTATAATTTCTTTTACTAGAGGAATATATCAGCTAGAGTTAACATAATTGTCAGAAATCGCCGCCCTAAATATATTTTGGGTATGAACTAGTTCAGGAAGGAACACTTTGCGGATTAATATGCTCGTAGTGTCTTGGCTACCAATGTCTTATCCCATCGGTTTTTTTGAATCACAGTGTTAAGTGTTTATACATCTAATAAATTTATCTTAATAGATTTGACACAACTCATGTGAAAATATTAACCTTTAAAATGCGTATATAGTGGTATAACGAATTGAAAAATAATGATAATCTAGGTTTTTTTATTTCAAATAGTTACGAGTAATTATCTAAGGACAAATAACGAAAACCTTATTTCTGTTTTTGTAATAAATGGACAATTTTTAAAACTGTTAATTTCATATTTCATTTGTGTTGATTCCATAATACAAACTAAATTTTGAAATGTAAATTAAAATTAAAAACGAAACATTAAGATTTTATTGATGTTTCTAATACATATTTAAATGTCCAGTTAAAATAAAAATTAGGACCCATAAGTTTAGATCGTTACATATATTTTTCCGAGTGACAAAAATATTTCTCACAAAAACAGGTGTGGGCCACTTCGTAAGGTCAACTTTTGGGCCATACCGCCAAATATGCTGCAAAGAAAAATTCTATTACTCTAACAGTGAAAAACTCTTTTGTTCTAAAATAACAAAGCCTTAAACTGACTGTCTTATTCGGGAAAACATCGGGAATCTATTCAAATTATATTAATTTTTTTATTTAAAATAATTAAACTAAGAAAAAAAAACACTAAAATTTTTTATGGAAATTATTAAAATCAAATAAATAGTTTCCATTATGGCTTCAGTATTAACATACGGCGTAGTTTTAATTATATCGAGAAACATGATCCATTGAGTTTTTCACGATTAGATTAAACTATGCACTGTTAATTACTCAGTGAATACATAGGACTATGGAGTATAATTTTCCATTGGTGGGAACACCCAGTAAGCCAATGGCATATATAATAAGCATAGCACATATTATTACGTAAGGGTGTATTTAAAAAGCCATAATTACATTTTACCATCCCATTATAATGTTTAAAAAAAACCGACTCAAAATAACTTTTACTTTCACAAAAAATGTACAACATTGTAACATACAGCAGTAAGTTATATTATATTAAACAAGAAAATAATAATACAAATAATGATTATTTTATAGCTTTCTATATACGTGGCATGAAAGAAGTCAATACA
>NW_025783052.1:0-30351 GCF_021130785.1 Homalodisca vitripennis | reverse complement strand
GATCTGCGACAGTACGGGATGACAAACTCTCTGAAACCAATCTAAAAATGTGTTTCCGTCAATCCAACCTGACTTGGTGCGGTTGTAAAAGCATCCTGAAGGTCCACCTTGGCACCTTTAAATCGTACAAGTTAGTGGCTTTTGAAACCTTACATCGCCGCCCGCACACCCACAGCAAACATCAGGGAAAGCGCGCGCCCATGGCGGCGAACGGGATGCCGGATCAAAAAAACTAGGTAAAAAAAAGAACACCGTGGTCAGCATACTCAGGTTCATTTACTTCGAAAACACAGGCCTATCCTGTCAATATAATTATGTATTAAATATATACACTATAAATTAAAAAAAATAAAAGTGCCTGCAGTAGTATATCTCAAACAATCTCCGTCAGGTGCACCTGCATACAAAAATTAGAAATGCCATAATTTGAAACAAGAAATGCCAATTCCACCCGGTATCCTTCGGCTAAGGGCGGGCTCCTAATGAAACCCAAGAAATAACTAAATAATATCTAAAACTAACTTAAAACTAAATAACAAAATATAAACTATATAAAATAAGCAACAATAAACAATATCACGGGGTATCACAGGTGTTGAATAGTAGGTATGTCCATCATGGTGGCCGTCCTTCAGCAGCTAGCGCAAAGGCGAAGTTTCTCTGCGACCACGCATGATGGAGAGATGACAGGATAAAACAATTCATTCCCTTGGACCTCATACAGTGAGGGGGGCCGTCAACTTAGCTGCACATGTTAGAAGGAGAAGAAATGCTCAGCAAAACTAACAAACACTTAAAATTTAACAAAATAAATTAAACTGGAGCTGCTCCTAACTAGTACAGCACGGCTCGGAGTCTTTGCCACTCTGCTGGAAAGGCCAAACGCCTTCAAATGGTCAGTCGCCTCTGCAGCCAATAAACCACACACACACTATATAAAACACACATGAGCCGGGGAGATATAGGTATAGAAACCGGCTCAGACTCCCCCCCCAAAAGGAGGAACTCCCCTCTGTTAATTTCTTCAAAATGAAGAACCAAACGAAATGCCTCTCCCCCCAATGGTTGAAGAAATATAAACCGGAAAACCCTTAAGTCTGCAGAAGGGAAAAACCAAGAAAATCCAGTTGGAGGCAAGAAAAACCCTCCAAGAGTAGTGTGGGTACAAAGAAGAACACAGGACCTTGATCAGGAAGAAGTAGCAGAGGTGATCAGGCCTCTGGACCTAAAACCCTCCCGCACAGACTAAAGAGAAATCACGGATGACTCCGGCAAGGCTTCAGATGGGATATGTGCGCCTTCCTGAAAATCTTCCCGGACTGAGGATCTCCCAGTCGGGCAGTCACCGGAGTCAGAAACTTCAAGATGCGGTGGGGACCAGTCCACCTGTAGCAAAGTTTAGCAGCTCTATTGTCCACAGCCGAACTGACTGGGTGAGCCTTGCAGTAAACTAGATCCCCCACCTGGAAGGGATTGGCAATACGACCTCGGGTTGTACTTCCTCCTTACTAACTCCCTAGCCCGAATGAGATTCCGCCTGGCTGCCTCCCAAGTGGCTTTTCACATCGGGAGTACCAGGAGGTGGCAGAAGATCGCTAATTTTCCAAAGGTTCGCCAAAGGGTTGTTTGGCGGAAAGCCAAATAATAACTCGAAAGGTACCGCCTTGTGACTTTCATGCTGGGCCGTATTAAAGGCAAATTGGATCCAAGGTAGTTGTTGATCCCAGGTGGTCTGATTTTCCGCATGAAAGGCAATGAGAGCAGATCGAAGATTGCGATTAAAACCGTTCGGCGTGAGAAGGCTGAGGATAGAAAGGGGAAGTAGTCACATGGCGGATTCCGTGCCCAAAGCACATTCTTTTAAAGATATTGGAGACAAACTGTGAACCATTATCGGAAACTAAGGTGGCAGGGATTCCAAAGTGTTGAAAGAAATGGTTACGAAGTGCTTGCACCGTGAGCTGCGCGGTAGCACTCCGCAATGGGAACAACCAAACAAACTTGGAGAAGGCATCCACACAAACAAGTAGGAACTTATTTCCGGACTTGCTACGCGGGAGAGGCCCAACATAGTCAATGAAAACCTTCTCCAAAGGTTTTTCCGCCACCTCAGATGACAAAAGACCCAACTTGGTATTTTGAGCGGGTTTGCTTAGCGAGCACAGTTCACAAGAACGTACTCGAGCTGCAATATCCCGGTCCATACCTTTCCAGATGAACTGATCCCCTAATCTTCGCGATGGTCTTATGAATTCCTAGATGTCCGCCCACAGGAGAAGAATGAAAATACTGAAAGACCATCGGTACAAGAAAGCTTGGCAGCACTAACTTAGGTTTTCTCCGCTGCTTGTCACGGCAGCATAGAGCACCTCGGTACAGAAAATAAGGAGGGTGGGCACCTCCGTTTTTAAGCTCATTGATGATAGCAGTCAGCTCGGGATCCTTAAGTTGGTGTGGAACAATGTCCGAAAATGCCAGAGGAAAGTCTAGGAGCACGCCACAACAGGGCGGCTCTGATAAATCCTGGTGGTCGTTGGGTAAGTTATACATCCGTGACAGAGTGTCCGCTATGATATTTTGGGTGCCTCGCACGTGCTGCACTGTGAACTTAAGGGCAGAAATTTGGACTACCCAGCGACCAATCTTCCCGAGCTGACGGGGGTGGGCAAGGAGCCAAGAAAGTGCCTGGTTGTCGGTTTCCAACAAAAATTCTTTATGTTCTAGGTAACGCCTGAACTTGTTAATTCCAAACACGACAGCCAAACATTCCAGCTCATAAACAGAACAACTCTTCTTCTCACAAGGGGTTAACGTGCGTGAAGCATAAGCTATGGGCTGCCGGATACCATCTACTTCTTGCGATAAAACAGCAAGCAACGGCTAAGGAGGAAGCATCAGTTTGCAAGACGAACTTACGACTGAAATCAGGCATAGCCAAGACTGGAGGCTGCATCACTGCCTCTTTCAGCTGCTCAAAAGCAGCCTGTTGCGCTTCACCCCACTCAAACTTGGCACCCTTTTTCCTAAGAGAGTTCAGAGGGGCCGCCACTTCAGCAACATTGGGGATGAAACGACGATAAAAATTTATCATTCCCACAAAACGGGCAATCCCCTTGGCATCCTTAGGAGGAGGAAACTCCCTGATTGCCTGGGTTCTCTCTGGATCAATACAAACACCTCGAGAAGAGACAAGATGACCCAGAAACGATATTTCAGGCTGAGCAAAACTCACCTTTTCAGGATTGACGGTAAGGCCAGACTCTCGCAGCCTAGTTAGAACTTCCTCCAGATGAGTCAAGTGCTCCTCATAACTCTCACTGTACACAAGCAGGTCATCCAGATAGTTGAACACGAACTTAAATTTGACATCATGAAAGATAGAATCCAGGAGTCTGGTGAGTGTTTGGGCCCCCACAGCCAAGCCCATTGGCACTCGGGTGAACTGGTACAAATTCCAAGGCACACAAAAAGCAGTGAGAGGTCGAGACTCGTGTTTTAGTGGAATCTGATGGTATGCCTGGTTAAGATCAAAAATGGAGAAATACTTGGCCTTACCAAACCAGTCGAAAGCAGAATGCAAATCGGGGAGAGGCACGGAGTCAATTTCTATCTGAGCATTGAGCTTTCGATAATCCAGGACCAATCTGGACTTCCCATTAGGTTTCGGCACTAGAAACGCTGGACTGGAAAAATTTGAGCAAGACGGCTCGATAACCCCACTCTTAAGTAAATCATCAATCATACTTCTCAGAATCTCCATCTTGGGCGGAGCAAGCTTATATGGATGGGAACGTACAGGACGGGTGTCTGTAAGACGAATCTCGTATTCCAAGAGATTGGTCGTACCCAGTTTTGTCAGTAAGGACTTCAGGAAAAACTGGAACAAATCTGCCTTATGTCCTCAGCCTCTTTCGGCGTAAGATGTCCTAGTTGGTCAGGAGGAGTCAAGCTCTTATCTTCCATCTCTAAGGCAGCAGTCCCACGAGACTCGACATCAGAAAAGGGAACGAGCACCCGCCTGGCGAAAGCAAAGAAAACATGACTGGAGGCCAAATCCAAAATCATGCCAGTTTTTTCCGATAAAATCTGCTCCCAAGATGAAAGGAAAAGTCAGGTCCTTAGCCACCAAAAAGCTCCAATCCCAAGAGAAATAATTAATTTTGATGTGAATCTGGGCACTACAGATAATAGGTAAAGGTGTGCGTGAAGCAGTCCAGCAGATAAGTGAACTAGGCTCAACCTGCCGTATTAGCCCAGAGGATTTTAGATCTTCAAAAAACGACAAAGAAATCAGGCTGCGGGCTGACCCAGAATCAACCAGGGCCTTCTGCACCACATTCCCCACAAGCACATCCAGTTGTGGGCAGGTTGAGCGGGCAGCCCTTACCCCCCTGCGCAGCCAGAGCAGCAACCTCCCCTCTCGGCCAACGATGATAACTGTCCCCAAGTCTATCTCTTTCTGTTTTCTTTCTGTTCTGTATTAAACCAGCTACCCTTTTACCATCAAAATTAGGTACATATTTGCCCTCAAAATTACCTTTACGGCACGAGTCGGGCTTACTCGTCCGCAAGCTTACTAGTTTTTTTTATTAAGTGGACAAAACGGTCTAATATGTCCCACTTGCTTGCAGCCATAACAGGTAGGAGGCTGCCTACGGGAAGGAGCAGCTGCTGGCTCAGACTGCACCTGAGCATGGACCGGCCCCGGAGGCAAGTGAGGAAGATGCCTCGACATGGTCTCCCTTTGATCATCCGCATCCTGAACCCCTCTAGAGATGATGGAGAGCCGGTCCAAATCCGCAAAAGATGCGGGACGGCTACAAAAAATCAAACGGGAGCGTTCTTCAGGTTTAATGCCCTCCAAAATAAGGTTCACCAACTCCGTTTCGCTCAAGCTCAAGCGCAACACCCGGGCTACATCCCGTATCTCCCCGACAAAATGGCTCAACGTCTCATCTGGTGCCTGAGGACGATAAACGCGTTTCCACCCGCAAGCGCTCCCTAACCCGAGCAGGTACAAAGAACTCCAAGATCTCGGCGTGGAACTGGTCAAAAGTGGCACCTCTCTTAAGGCAGTCTAGAAGGCGATCAAAAAGGGGCCTTAAGGAAAACTGCGCTAAAATCTGCATAAGCATGGCATCTGTCATACCAGGAAATTCTCTCAGTTTAAAAACTTCCAGAAGAAAATGGATAAGTAAATTAGTGTCAAGTCCATCAACTCTGGGGAAGTGTTGTAACACACTCCCCAAAGGATGAGGCAGTTTGCCAAAGCTAGAAAAGGAAGGCACAACTATAGATGAAGCCTCACCAGCCGCTTCAGGAGGGCTACCACCCATCGGAGACATAGTAACTCTGGGAGGCTCGAAAGAAAGAGCCGGAGGATGGTTAGCAAAAGTAATGGTAGTGGGAACCTCCGTTGGAGTGACAGAGGTAAATAGTACCCCCCCCTTCTCCTTCACCGAGCGCACCTCACTCAAACCATCTAGGGCTTGTTTTAATTTATTACTGGCCGAAAAAGCCCAACTTTTAATTTCAGAGTCTAAACTAGGAGCTGACATAAGTAAAACTATTCTGTCACGCCAATGTAAAAGCTGAGATGCCAATCTAGCCTTTGCTGACCCGGACATGGGAAGTGACTCAAAATTAATGTCGTCTTCTAACTCTTCCATTCGGGTTTTACAAAACTCAAATTCAGTATTAATTTGGAACTCTGCATTCCAGCTGCGGTCCAACGCTATACAAGCCCGTAATTGAGCTCTTAATGCCCTCACATCTCCCTCGGGCTTCTGTCCTCTCGCCAGGACCTCAAAAACCAACTCGGGCTTGCGCAGATGTTCAGGCACCAGGGAAAACGCCATACCAAACAATTCAGACAATATAAATACAACAAAGCGTACACAACAATTACTTAGTAACCTAAGTGGACTCAACTCACAAAGGGCTTACACTGACGAGGTCCAAGTGAAGAACTTAATACCTGCCACCTAATAGAAGGATACCCTGCAAATATACACTAACCACAACCTACAAACACAGAAGCAATAAATATAACAAAACAACACATTGATAGGGGAGAAGTAGAGTACAGTTAGATAAATTTAGCGGTTAAGCAATTTAGAGTCCCTTGCTCCCTGCAAAGGGTAAGTCTGCAGGAAGCAAGACACTAAACCAATTCCACCCGGTATCCTGTGCTAGGGCGAGCTCCTAATAAAAAAAAAATTGTGTACTCTGACCTCCCCCTACCTAACACTAACCTACACCAACAAACAAAACCAGAACTGAGAGACAGCTGAGAGAGCAGCGAACCACGCTCTGCTACCATTGAAACCTTACATCGCCGCCCGCACACCCACAGCAAACATCAGGGAAGCGCGCGCCCATGGCGGCGAACGGGATGCCGGATCAAAAAAACTAGGTAAAAAAAAGAACACCGTGGTCAGCATACTCAGGTTCATTTACTTCGAAAACACAGGCCTATCCTGTCAATATAATTATGTATAAATATATACACTATAAATTAAAAAAAAAATAAAAGTGCCTGCAGTAGTATATCTCAAACAATCTCCGTCAGGTGCACCTGCATACAAAAATTAGAAATGCCATAATTTGAAACAAGAAATGCCAATTCCACCCGGTATCCTTCGGCTAAGGGCGGGCTCCTAATGAAACCCAAGAAATAACTAAATAATATCTAAAACTAACTTAAAACTAAATAACAAAATATAAACTATATAAATAGCAACAATAACAATATCACGGGGTATCACAGGTGTTGAATAGTAGGTATGTCCATCATGGTGGCCGTCCTTCAGCAGCTAGCGCAAAGGCGAAGTTTCTCTGCGACCACGCATGATGGAGAGATGACAGGATAAAACAATTCATCCCTTGGACCTCATCAGTGAGGGGCCGTCAACTTAGCTGCACATGTTAGAAGGAGAAATGCTCAGCAAAACTAACAAACACTTAAAATTTAACAAAATAAATTAAACTGGAGCTGCTCCTAACTAGTACAGCACGGCTCGGAGTCTTTGCCACTCTGCTGGAAAGGCCAAACGCCTTCAAATGGTCAGTCGCCTCTGCAGCCAATAAACCACACACACACTATATAAAACACACATGAGCCGGGGAGATATAGGTATAGAACCGGCTCACTTTATAAAATTATGTAAGGAGCCAGCATTTTGCCAGAAGCAGTGGCAGCAAACATCACAGACACATTGCTCTTACTTTCGTTCATAACTCGCTCAGGGTATTTACAACCCCTTTTAAAAAATTAGTTTCCGACGGCCTGGGTCATCGGACAACGCAGTCTCATCATAATTGATTATCATATCGGGAGGAACATCTGTAACAGTGTCCTTCAACTCATCAAAATAGTCATTGATTACTTTTGGAGATAATTTCGCTCTACTTCTTTTAATGTTTTGGCACATTCTTTGGGACAGAATGGCCTTGTGTCTTGATAAAAACCCATCAGCCCAGTCTGCACCAGGAAAGTTATTTTTAAATTTTAATACATTCTTCCCTTCTATATCCAAATGATACTTAACAAAACAACGAACATCAAATGTACTCAGAGGATAACCCCATTCACCACACTTAGATAGGCTAGCACTGATTTCTTGCTCTAACTTTGAGTCCAACGCGGTCTGTCCTCCTTTCTTTTTAAAAGTCAACTTTCGTCCACTTCTTGCTTTTTTTGCGTATCGGTGCAGCGCTGATTTTGAGATTTTAAACTGCTCTCCAGCTTTTCTAATAGACATGCCTTTTGCCACGGCATCTAGTGCTCGTTTTATGGCTTCTTCATCAACAGGGCGGTGATGTTTGGCCCTCGGATCTCTTTTATAAGTCCTCGGCATCTGAAATCAAACGACACAGATTAGGCTAAGTCTTAAAAATATACTGTAAGACTGCATAAATATCATTATAAAAACATCTAATAAGCAATTTCTTTCATTGAAGGTAACCTACGCAACAAACTATTTTATGTTAGATCACTTGGCTTTGACCACAAACAATGTCCCCATTCACCCTTTTTTTTCTTCGAAGTACGCTTTCTTTTTGTTTTAAAATTTGTAACATAACAAATTATTATCCTATTTCTACTTATATTACGTTATTTTACTCACCTTGAGGTATTTAAAAAGGCTAGATTATTCTTGTTTCATAGAAACATCAACTTGGTTCACACCACAACAACCATGACAAATTCCTAAAAAGTCAACAAAACACAGAAGTTGTAAACATAGAGTAATAAATGTCAACAAAGTTTTTTTCAGACACGTTTTCGTAGGGTATGTTATGGCTTAACTATTGACACTTTGTTTACCACTATTTGATAAAAAACATGTATGTAACAAAATAAAACAAAACTTTTTCCGTTTTTGTCCCTAATCACCTCGGCGTCCCTATTCACCCCGTAATACGGTAACTGGAAACAATGTTGACAAATCCTGATTTGTGAAATGGGATAGAATAAGACAGATTTTAACTCATCAAGTAAATGCACCAGTAGTCAGATAGGTATTAAATTAAATAGTTTACAAATTGGGGCTGCAAGTGTGCTCCTACTACACTTTAAAATATTAAGTGGAGCTTCATCATATAGGGGACGCTGCGTTCCTTGGGCTCTGACGTCACGCCTAGGTTTGTTAACTGGCAAACTTACTTGGATGAAAAGAGATCAATAAACGATATAACCAGTGACATTAGAGCAAAACTTCTAAGTCGTAATCAGGGAGTTATGTATTGAGTAGACTGTAGCTGAATAATACAAATTATATGCTTAATTTACGTATTGTTGCTAGCTGTAAAATGCTGTAACACGTGGTCACATTGATGTAAAAAACAAAAAACTTAAGGTAGTGCAGCTTACTTGACTGAGCTAATAATACATAATTTATCTGCGACTTTACCTATAATATCAATTAAAATAAAATGGTGCTCGTTGGTAAAAATGGTCTGACCGATGTGGCTATTCTTATTTTAAAATTCTCGTAATAGTCCAAAATAATCTTTTTATGAAAAGGAAAATATGAAAAGTACTCAGATATTCAAATGAAACGGGAAATACCAAGCATTTCTAGGGACAAAAGTGTACTATAGACAGCAACGGTAATATACATTGTGTTGTGGCTACTATTTAAACATTGCAATAAAATTCAATTTAATGAACTAAATTGTGGATATATGCACGTCAGGTATCCATAATTGGATTCTTGGACATTGTGGCATGGAATATTTACAGTAGCAGAAAGGATATAAAAAATTAAAAGGTAAAAGTAAACCGAGAGCAGCGATCCCTTAACTATTGACAACAGAATCGAGGGGATGTTAAATCAGGACATGGGCACGGTCACTGCGCTGAATAAGGACTCCTTTATTATAAGGGGTTTTGTTTTATTTAGGGCATGAATATAGCCACTGCTCTGATATAGCACCCCATTTCGGACCGTCAAATCGACGCTACGAACGAGGGAGTACTATGTGCAAGGGGCGTTAAATCAGGTGCACCTTCATATAGACCCTGGCCCTTCGAATCATTTGCGTTTTATACTTTTTCAATACATCCTCTAGAGTGTAATTGGACAATGTATTCTACGGTAAATGACATAAAATCCTCTAAAAGATGTACATGGTCTCCAAAATAAATTCATTTTTTAAATGAATTTGGCCAATGGAGGAATTGAGTCAGGGTAAAACCAAAACCCAACCACGCGAAATTTCGACTTCTTCCAATTTAGCTCTGACGAGGTAGGAGTATTAACAATATACAGGCATACTCACGTTTCACATATCGGAACTTTTGATCAATGATATCGTTTGTAATAATTGAGTCTCATGAAAACTTAATATTAAAAAAACATATTCATATAATTAGTTTTTGACTTGTTATATGAAATGTTCATAAGTGTTTCAAACATTTATGATGAGATTCTATATATAAAACAGTGCATATAAATGTACGTACTAAGACATACCGTACTGGTGTTCATAAATGTATTCTAAACTAATAGCCTGCATGAGTTTGTTTTTAGTTTTAAACACAAATTTATTACTTTTGAACCACTTACAATAAGTTTATGATACTTTGGGACTAAATTAACCTTTGTTATGCATTTTTAGAATAATATATGACTATCCTTACCATTTTAAAAATGGCAGACGGAAATTTTTAACACCCTCCATAAAATGGATAAAGATATGATTTAATGTAACTTATTTTACTACATTGATTTAATTACAACAAAAAAGTTCTATAAAATTACAAAGCCAGATATAGAAAAGCGAAGCTGTATGATAAAAAACGCTAAGACATGTGTATAAGCGTATAGAAAAAGTAAATCTGAAAAGCAAATACTGACTAAAGTCAAAGTTTGAATTGACTTGACACACTGGTATAGTGAAGTAAGTGAGTCAGTGAGTCAATGCACACGAACATAAACCAAAGGGCGAAGGCTGAGTTAAGCGTGAGCGGTGAGTGTGTGGGTTAAGAGTGGAGAAATCTATTCTGCAATTCCATATTAGTTCGTAACGAGTGAATGGAGTGAGATGTTGTTATCCAATCCCAATGTTGATAGCTAGCTGTGAATTACTATTTGATGATTAGATCAAATCATTAAATACAAATAAAAATTAAGCTTATAGGTTAAGGTTACAGTCAATACAAACATCAACGAGTAAGTTGATAGTATTTTATTTACAAATACTTAAAGCTACTTTGGGACTATAAATACTAAATATTTTCAGTTACATACAAAGGAAGAGGTTAAATTAGTATGAAATAATTAATTGATTAAACGGTTCTTGTATAAAAAAACATTAGTAGCTAATTAGAAAAATAGGAAAGGATAGAGTTTTTAAGGTTTGTTCCAATTTATAACTGTTGATAGCCTATATTATATTGGTAGGCTAACACACACACACACACACATATATATATATATCTTTTCCCGACATGGTAAGTACAGTCTTTAATGATTCTATTAATTGATACATAAGTTACATTTTAAAAATCGAATATCTTATGTGCTGAAAGCAAGTTGGCTTTAGGCCTATTATTAACAAATGTTTACAGTAGACAATACAAAGGTCAGTAAAGCTATTAATGTCCAGCTTGGTATGATTTGTTGATTGTTTTAATGGAAAGTACTTTAAAAGTGTTAAGGGTAGTAATTTTTAAGAAAAAAGGTGGCCTATTTTGGTATTATCCAGAGGTCACTATGTTTGGCACAGTGTTTCTTACAGAGGACCTAAAAACTACATTATTAGAAATAACACTTTATTAGACTTGCTATGAAAATTATGATGATCGGTTCTGGTTTTCTGCCTCCCAAAAGGAAGTGATGTCAGCAAGAAGTAGGCATCTCTGTCTACCTTTTGGTATTACTAGATTTAGATTACGTTATTATAAATATGTTGCTAGTAGTGCCAATGTTATAGATAACATTTTTGAGCGCTCATGTGATCTGATCTGAATTTGGGTACTATCTTGAGGGATGTTTTACTTTTTTTTTTATTAGAAGTGCACGGTGCCGCTAACCCAAAACATCGAAAAAACATCCCTCAAAATTGTACCTAACTTATACAGGTAACTATATAGATAACTAAAAGTGTCAAGAAGTCTTATGTTTGAAATTATAAGAAAATATTTAAATTATTAAAAATTGCTGTAATGCTGAGCACCAAAAAAGCTGTACAAATTCAATCATATAGGCAGTGAATTGATTTTTTCAACAAGCCTTATCTCTTTACAATATTTCTTGCAAAATATAAACCTTAAAAATGTTAATTGATATGCTTTTTGATCACCTAGTATATATGATGACATTGATGACTAGTGCTCAAAGTTCAAAAAAGAATCATGATAGCCTAATCGTTAACAGTTTGTAAACTAATAAAGTGAATTTAGCCTGAAACTGAGTGAAAGTAAAAGTCAATAGTGTTGTTGTCTGGTATATCAGTGGTTAATTTGAAGCTAAGGATACAACAGTGTACTGCTGTAACTACCTTTGTTTTTTTTTTAATAAATTTAATTTCCAATAATTGGCCATAGTGACCTATTCATAAGTTTGACAATAATATGTCCTATAAGACTGGTGTTACAAAAATAATTAAATGAAATAAAAACAGAAATATTACAAAAATAATTCAATGTACTGACAAAAACTTTCAACAATTTAAATGAGAAATGTAATTGTATTATGAGAAAATTTAATCTAGTTTCATCTGAGGATACAGGTGCAGATTTGGTCTTAGGAGCAGTACTTCTGCAAGACTTTTAATTGATTTTATAAACCTATTTTATCATTATTTCCAAGGTTGCAAGGAATGGTATTGATCTTTTAAGATACAATTTCAAAATGTTTTACATTTCTTTTAAGAATATGCATAGTTATGCTCTTTCTAGAGCTCCTTCGGTAGATTTATTTATTTGTTATTTAGAAAATGGGTGTTTTTTGTTGATACACACTTTGATTCTCATGACTTTGAAAAGTTTCAGTTACAAAAAGTAAATCTGGTAGTGTATATTGGATATTCAGAATGTATTTAATACCACTGCTTTTGACTGCTTGGGGCACAGTCTGATCTCAAAAAAACTTTTAACCCTGGGAATTAGAGACATTTCAAACAAATGGTTTGTAAGCTATCTAAATGGAAGATCTCAAGCTGTGGAGTTACAATCTACCACATCCGGTGTCACAAGCACAGTCAGATCTAATCTGCAACCAATTACCAGAGGAGTTCCTCAGGGATCTGTGCTAGGCCCTATATTGTTCATCCTGTTTACTAACGACTTTCCGTCATTTCTCCAAAACAACAGCACTCACTGTCTAATGTATGCGGATGACACAACCCTTTTAATAAAAGATGACTCAGCAGAAGAACTTTATGTTAACTCTTTAACATCACTGCAAAATGCTCTCATGTATAGCAAAGTCAATGACCTAGCACTAAACCCCGACAAAACAACTCAAGTGCATTTCAGTAGGAAAAAAGACCAAACACCAAGTCTACCCAATATATCAGTAGGTAATCAGGTCAAGTTTTTGGGTATCACAATAGATAACAAGCTTTCATGGACAGAACAAGTAAATAACACCTGCAAAAAAATGAGCACAGGACTCTATGTAGTAAAACGAATCAAATGGATTGGAACTTTAGAAGCTGCAAAAACTGCCTATTACACTTTGGTGGAATCACATATCAGATATGGCCTGGTTGTCTGGGGCAGCTCTGCTGGAAACCTTAATAGAATACTCATCTTACAAAAGAAAGCAGTTAGGACTCTAGCTGGACTGGAACCACTTCAAAGCTGCCGACAAGCCTTCAAGTCTCTGGGTATACTAACAGTAACGGCTCTCTACATACTTGAAACAATCGAATACATGACAGACTAAACCTCCAAACCAACAGTGACATCCACACCTACCATACCCGTAATGCTTCCAGATACATATTGCCTCAACACCGCACTGCTCTTTTTGGTAAAAAACCATCATACATTGGTAGAAAACTCAAAAATATGCTCCCAGAAAACATCAGAAACCTATCAGGAAATCGACTCAAGAAAGGACTTCAAGACTACCTAGTGAAAAGACCAATATACACCCTTGAAGAGTTCCTGACAACGCCAAGCTGAGAAAGAACTGCACTAATATTGAATGACATAAAATATGTGACCATTTTTACTTGTATGACATTTTGAATTTTGTATGACACTATTACTGTACTTTATGTTCATGTAATAAAGGAAAAAAAAAAAAAAAAAAAAAAAAAAACCATGGGCAGAGTATGATAAGCAGACCTGATTTTTATCTCGCTTATTACAATCACCAGTACTTGTTAATCATCGAATAACAGAACTATCAATCAATATCAATGTATCTAAAATACTAAACTAAAGTCACATATTTAAAACTAATAGAAATAGTTTAAACAATTGTGTAATGTCATAAATACTAAAGAATCATAACCATTAACCAAACAACAAAATTAAGACAGACGACAGAAAAAATTTCATTTAAATAATAAAGGAAATGTAACAACAAAACAAAAATCTTGAAACTGAGAAAGTAAATAATCTTTAAGTGTTATTTTGTTTAGTTTTCTAAGTTAACAATCTTTTAATTTAAAAGAAGTTACTTATAGATAAAGGTTGTGTTTAGAATATGAAAATCTGTATTACAGTTGATACAGATGATTTATTTATTGTTCAGATAAATAACAATAAATAAATAATAATAATAATTGTTGTGTGTATGAGCAGAGTCAGTCATTGAGGGAAGTGCAAATCCAACATACGAGTGAAAATGCCGGAGAGCGTTCTGTTAACCGTTTAAACTCAGTTACCAGACCTCTCAAAGGGAAAACGTAAATTTTGATCCAAAAATTTCAATCAACCAATCCAAGGAAAAGTTAACTACCAATATTCAAAATTTAATAATATTGGTAAAATTGGTAAAATTAAACCCGGATATAGTAGTTCTTAATGAACATAATATTAAACTGGATGAAATTTGTCAATTAAATGTAAGTAAATATACGTTTACTTCTCATTATTGTAGGAAAAAAACCATTAGAGGGGAATTTATGGTACTATGTAAAGATGGGATTGAATGGAAACAGGTATGTTTTCCGGCATGCAATGAATTGCAAGAAGATAGACAGTTTGAATTTTGTGCAACAATGTTTAGCTGTAATAGCTTTAAGTTTATTTTAGTAGGTATTTATAGATCTCCCAGCTCTAATACACATATATTTCTAGAAAAATTGGATAAATTAATAAAATTTAATTACAAAAAAAATGTGAATATATTTTTGTATCAAATCAAATCTTTATTCACATATACATTGAGTACAGCGATTGTGTCATTTGAATTACAATTGTTAAGTTCGAATTAGGTAAAAAGTATGTACAGTAAGAGTTACAGAATTTGTCATTATTCATCTTCATTGCTGAGTTCTCCAATCCAAAAACTCCTGGACTGTGTATATTGTTTGTTCCAGCAGCCAGTCCATGAGTCTTCTCTTCAGATTCTTCTCAGGGATTCTCTTCATTTCTTCTGGCAGACAGTTGTAGAAGGCAGCTCCTCGATAAGATGGTTTCTTCTCGAATAAACAGAGATGATGGGTGTCGAGTGCGAAGTTGTGCCTATGCCTTGTGTTGTATGTGTGGGGGGTCTCCTAATCTGGCTCGGCCTATTTTTACTGCATGCATCACTGTTTCAAGAATATAGAGTGCAGTGACTGTCAAGATCCTGAGCTCCTTGAAGGCTTCTCTACATGTCTCTTGCGGTCTTAGTCCTTTCAGTGTTCTTATGGCTCTTTTCTGATTACCAATACTCTTTGGAGGTTTGAAACGTTTGTCCCACCCCAGGCCACAAAACCATATCTTAGGTGGGTTTCAAATAAAGAGTAGTAGGCTATGATGGCTGTTCTGTTATCACTGACCTGCTTTAGCCTTCGTATAGCATAGAGACCCATGTTCAGTTTTTTTACAAAGTTGGGTTACATGAGTGTCCATGAGAGATTGTTGTCAAGGACTATGCCTAGATAATTTATTCGAGTTTAGTGTTGTTAGTTCTGGAAGGCCTTGGTAGTCATTGGGAAGTGATGTGTATATCAGTTGATAGGTTTTACTTTCATTCAGGACCAGATCATTTTGAAGGCAGTACTGTTTTGCCATGTTGTATGCCACATAGGAGTTTATTTCAAGCTCTTGTCGATTTTTGGTGGCAACAAGTAGTGCTGTGTCATCAGCAAACATCACTGTCTCACAAAACTCTGAAAGGTAACTTGGAAAATCATTGGTGAGGAGTATATAAAGTACAGGGGCCAAGGACAGATCCTTGTGGCACTCCTCTTTTCATTGGGAGGGTTTTCAGATTTTACTGTGAGAAGGGTGTTGTTATCCTTGTAGATTAGCTCAACCAATTGTATCCTAGCGCTGAGATAACTTGTGAACCAGCTGGCTTCTTTTCCAATTATCCCAAGTGCCTTGAACTTTCCAATTAAACAGGTTGTGTCCAGGCAGTCGAATGCCTTGCTGAAATCGAGCATGACACTTGTTGCAACACATCCCTGGTCTAGTTTATCAATAATGTATTCAATTAGTTGTACTACTGCAGTTGTTGTTGATCTGTTCTTGATAAATCCATGTTGTCTAGAGGTCAGGAGGTTTGTGTTGCTGCAGATGTGCTATAAGTCTGTTCAATATTACTCGCTCTAGGATCTTAGAAAAATTTGATATCAGAGATATTGGTCGATAGTTAGCAGCGTCATTTATTTGGCCACTTTTGTACTTGGAATAGACTTTAGCCACTTTTAGACTGTTATAGGGAAAATTTGTTTATAAAGTTTGTCAGTGGGGTTAAAAGTTCACTTTTACAATGTTTAATTAGCTTTGAAGAAATGTCGTCCTCTCCAGCAGATGTTTTAGCTTTCATGGAGTCAATAATTGTTCCTATTTCTTCTTCAGTAGTGTTGTGGTTCTGCAAGTTAGTAACAAAGTGAGCCTGAATAACATTTGCTGGAGTAGGATTTTGATTCGGTGTTTCTATTTTTGTCAAGTGTCTTCTCTGCTATTCTGGAAAAAAATTGATTTAAAAGCATTGGCAATGCTATTGGGAGAATTGTGTAATTTCACCTTCAACAATGAAGCTTGCTGGAATTATGGTTGTGGTGTTTTTGTTTTCTTTCAGTGGGTGATATAAAACATAAATACACTTATAAATTTCTAAAGAATGTAGAAATTAAAAAAAACCCTTTTGAAAGGTCATGGGATGAATTGTTTGGTAGATTTTCCTACTAAAGTCTGTACTATAGCTCAGACCTGTATTGATCATGTTTTAAGCAATTTTCCTAAAACAGGGTGTAAAAGTTTGACAAGGGTGACAATATTTCTGACCATGACGCCCAACTTGTTGCAATAGATGGAAAATTTAGATTATAAATACAGTAAATAATGATTTAACGAAGTTTCAAAGAAAATTCAACAAGGAAAATAATCAATTATTTTTCTTAAATGTGTATCTCAAGAAAGCTGGAACAGTGTATATAATGCACCTGTCCAGGAAAAGTATGATGAATTTTTTTTCAATATTTTTTTATTATTTTGATACATGTTATCCTAAAATGAAAACTAAACAAATTAATAGAAAAGAGTCATGGACAACTGAAGATTTACTTAACATGAAAAATGAAATTTCAAAAATTTCTTCCCTCAGTAGAGAAAGTAACAGTCACACATTTAAAACAAGTTTTTAAAAGTAAAAATCAAGGAATACAACAGTCAATGTAAAGTAGAAAAACAAATGTATTTAGATTCATTGATTTCTGGCTCCTCAAATGTATGCAGGGAGACTTGGAAGATCATAAACAGTGAAATTGGTAAGAGGACTAAAAGTCATGAAAATATAGCTTTAAATATTGATGGTTTTAGTTGTTAATAATCCTAATATAGTTTTCAGAAATGTTTAACAAACTTCTACATAAATATGGTTTATTCACAAATCTTACCAAAACTAAAACTTAACTCAACTAATTCATTTGGTGAAGATCAACCAATTAAATTAAAAAAAAAAAACTTTTTTTATACCTAAAAATATTTCAGAAATAGATCTTGAAAAAATTATCATGTCTTTTTCCAAATAAATACTCAACAGGCTATGATGAGGTACCGATGCCAGTCATTAAACTTGCTAGACAGTGTCTAATTCAACCTCTTGTTCATTTAATTAACTCCATTCATCAGTGGGATTTTTCCAAAAAAATTAAAAATATCCAAGGTTAAACCTTTATTTAAAGAGGGCCTACGGGAATGTGCATCAAACTACAGACCAGTTTTCTATGATATCCTTCATTTGCTAAGGTTTATGAGTGAGCCATGTCAATCCAACTAACAAAATACTTAGAAATTAATAATCTTTTTTGATAAAGAACAACACGGTTTTTCGTCCCGGGAAATCAGTGATTAGTGCTGCTACACAAATGATAGAGTCAATTATTGATTCGGTAGATAAGGGTAAAAAAACAATAGGGGTCTTCTTAGATTTGAGTAAAGCATTTGATAGTGTAGGGCATAGTGATTTGCTTGGTGCACTACATAAATTAGGAATTAGAGGAAGGGCACTTAATTGGTTTAATACATATCTAGTGGGATAGGTTACAATTTGTAGAAATAAATTTTGTTTCAAATTTTAAACAGTTATCCTGTGTTAAATCTAACCATAAGCCTGTGAAATATGGAGTCCCACAGGGATCTATATTGGGTCCATTACTTTTTCTGTGCTACAACAGAGGTTTACCCCATACAAGTCACTTTGAGAACATTTGTTTGTACGCAGATGACATAAATTTGAAAATATCAGGAAAGTCAGTTGAAGACATAGAGACTAAGCTTATGTTAGTCTGTCGTCTTTGAACCCAATATCTAATTTCAAAAAATTTACTGTTAAACTCACTAAAAACAAAATATGTTACATTTTCAAGTGAAAAACAACTGGATAAGATTAATATATTTTTTAAATGAAGAAATGATAGAAAATGTAGATGAAAGAAAAATTTTTGGGATTAAAATTTGACAAAAACTTAAACTGGAACTCACACATAGACCAAATTTGTAGCAAAATATCTTCCGGTTTGTTTTGCATTGAAACGTATGTCAAAATTTTCTAATTTGAATACACTCAAAACAATTTACTACGGATTAATTCATTCACATATTGCCTATGGTATTATAGTATATGGTGGGTACAAATAAAGCTAATCTGAATAGAATTCTAATTTTGCAAAAGAAAGCACTTCGTATCATGTTAAAATTAAAATGGAATGATTCAGTAAAGATTCCTTTTTCAGAGCTGGGTATTCTTCATTTATGGCGAACCAGTCTTGCGGGGAGCAGACTGGCTATTCCCACTGTTTATAGCCAGTATGTTTTTTTTTTTAGCTGTGTCTGTTCATCAAAAGAAATTTTAATAATTTTGTGAGAAACGGAGACAATCATAAATATAACACAAGGTGTAAAAAATGACCTGGCTTTTTGACCAACATAAATTAAGGATGTATGAAAAAAACCATCATATTCAGGTATAAAATATTTCAATAGACTGCCTAAAGAAATTAAAACAATAGAGGACTTATATAAATTCAAAACTAAGTTGAAAACAATGATGCTGGGCAGGGCCCCTGTAAGCATTGGAGGAGTTTTTTTATTTTATTTTAATAATATACCGATAGTTTAAATATTATTTGTAATATTGTTATGTGTAGTTTGTAATACCATTTGTGTAAAATATCAATTAAAGTATAATCAAGCTGTTTTAGTATGCTAAATAGATCACAATTAAATAAATTATTATTTTTATAAATAAAATTATTGTAAAAAAAGATTATAAAAAGCCTTAGCCAACTCTTTTTTAATATACAGAAGAATTTTGTACGTGAATTTCTTAAAATGTATCTTAGAGTTTGTAGAAAGTAATGTAATGACACTATATTCTGTACGTGTTGTGCAATTGTGAATAAAGGAATTTGAATTTAGATTAATTGCTATTGGTTGATTATATCGATGTGTATAATAATTAAATACCATTTGATAATGTTGATATAAAAAACCGGGTCCGCTTATCATACTCTACCCAATACCACTTTTGGATTGTATTTTGGAAGTACATGGAGGAGAAAAATCAACCCAATCCTGCTGCAATCGTACAGAAATATCTCAAGGAAAGATGAGGGATGGTTGAGTTTGATAAGGACATGACCAACTGGTTTCAACAAGGTACTACTTTGGACCCTATACTTTTCTCTACGATGGTGGTATATGTACATGTGGCTAACAGAATGAGAGCAACTTGTGGGATATCATGTTGATTCAACATTAAGAGTATTTCTTATCACATTCACAGCATCAGATTGTAATCAAATAGCTTAGGGACTATAGATTGGAATGCACCTGAGAAAATAGAGTCTCTTGTTATAAATGAAGACACATCCAAACAGAGATAACTTTCAATATAAATGGAATGTGTTACAATTTGCAAAGATCGAGATAGTGATGATGAGGATTTTTGTAATTTATGTGGCAAATATATGTACTTGAATGTTACCGGTAATCAGCAGATTGAAGATCAGTTTAAATGGCCCCAGCACTGCAAAAAGTAATTTTAATTTATAATGACATCTGAATTTTTGTATGGTCTCCTAGTTTGGAGTTCTGGAGTCCCGCAGTTCTACACTCAACAAACAAGAAGCAATCAGAGAGATTGGTATTCAAGTCTGGCAGTCAAGTATTTGTTATTGCACGGATACTACAGTTTGAAACTTTTGGTTTGATAAGATAATGTCTTAGAAGAAGTCCGATGGACAGTATAAGGGCTGCTATTAAAAACTGAGTGGTTCCAGTCTTAAACAAGAAGTAATGAGGAAGTATTTTAGTAAATAACAGACTGATTTTACTAATAGTTTGAGCTTAGTGTTCTGTGAAGAATTTTCTCCGTCACAGTTCTTTCCAAAGATGTATATTATTGTGATCTTTATGTGTATCACAGAATATTACCCTCTTATTAAACCATGTAACAAATTTTGTTACGTTTTAATCCAAAATGCAAATTTAAACTTTTATAAATTGTGGATCTTTTTTATTGGAGACTTTGTTTAAAATGTGGTTTTAGATTTAGTCTATAAAGGAACAAGTAAAGAGCATTTAATCAAAGTTGTAACAGCTCAGATCAAAAAAGTATTTTACAAAAATATATTAAATTGTGGGATATAACATTTGTTTTATAAAAAATGCAGTATAAAAATATAAAAAGTGATGTAGACAGATAAAAACAGACTTGTGTGTATCAGAGAACGTAGAGAGTAGATGAAAGTAAACTTATTAAATATGACCTTGAATTTGTTCACAATAAACAATTTTCCATTTTATTATTTTGTTTGTTACAGATTTTATGATCAATGCAATATTAATCAATTCTACCAGCCATGAGTAAAAGTCAAAAGAAGTTTAGAAGCTCGAGTAGCGAGGAAATCTCCGAGGATTAATCAGGTGTGGTGTAGTAATAAAGATTATTGTAGCGTGCTCGAGATTGTTAACCATCAGTAATTAAATATAATGGTACTTTGGTGTTATCTGGAGACCACTATGTCCCTATCTACTATTTGTTATTAAGCTATATAAGTAGGTAAATACTTAGGTACATATTATAAATAGAAAAGATCAAGTTAACATCTACGAGTACTCACGTGACCTGAGGTTGAATTTAAATACTATCTTAATGGTTGTTTTTCTTCTTTTTTTATCCCAGATTGTCTAACTTTTCCAACATCAGATCTGGCACGTGATCTGAGGTCAGGGAAATACCAATCGGAAATGCCCCTGGTCATCAGTGCAGGTTTTGGTGGTGCCAAAGGCATCACCAAATTGAAGCTCAGATCATATAATCGAGCTTCAGTATCGTAATTGAAGCTCAGATCATGTGAACGCTCATAAATAGTAACTTTAACTTTGGTACTACTATTTTGGTAACATATTTACGTTAACCTAATCTAAAGCACTTATTTATATCAAGTAATAACAAGTTGTAAGTAGGGACAGAGTGGCCTCTGGATAATACCAAAGTACCAGTATATTTCAAGTATTAACAATTTAACAGCCAATACATTCGTATTCATTGAAACAATTTCAAACAGTTTCAGGAAGTTGCTCCGTTGGAGTCCAGAGGAAAACAGAATCAAAATCTTCAGAAGTCAAAGCCTCAGAGAAAGAACGAAATGTTCATTGAGGATGTGTATGAGAAGGTACAGTATACTTTGTCACATTTAATATTTGTCTATTGTAGTACAAAGGTAATTTGTGTCTGACATAGTGTTAGTTTTATCAGCTATAATTTCAATATCCATTATGAGTTGTAATTTATTCTCTTTCGTGCTATGTTTTATCCAGTAATTCAAGATTGAATTGTTAATTTTAATATCTTTTTTTTTGTATTTTTATTGTTTATTTTAAACAGCTGGTTCAATATTCAACCATGAAAAAAAAAACAACTGTCTCTCAACTGACAATAATATCTTATGCTTCTGGCTTGTGAAAGCATACCTTTAAAGTGGTCATGCTCACTTTGGCTCAGACGGATTTTGTTGAACAAAGTACTGTTGGAATTGTAATAAAAATTGCAAAATAATTGATATCTTGTGAATTTTTAATAATAATAAGTTTACTGGTGTTTTTTTTATTTGATTTTTAAAATGTTCAGTAGACATCAATTTGTTGCTGGTAAAGCAAATTACACAATTATGTTTTTAAGGTTTTCTAACATTTTTATTAGAACCTATGAGCAAAGTTTGGTATCTGTAGCTTTATCAGTTCTAAAGATAATTTTTTTTTTGTAAAAAATACAAAATGGGGCAAACAGCTAGACAACATTTCTCAATCTATGTTTATGACATTTTTTGTCTGAAATTATGGCTGTACATGCTCTATTATAATTGTCCCAAGTCTATTATACAATCAAGCAAATCCAAAATAATGAATTTAACAATGAAAATATCCGCTAAATATTAAAGGTAACATTGTGCTGTTTACTTACCACTCATCACTATCTCCATTATCAACAAGGCGTAGATTAATTAAAAATGTATTTTAATACAAGTGGATTGAATTATTATCTACTTGTATTATCTTGTAGGTTTGGCCTTGCAGAATACTTATAGGCCTTATGAGTTGGTGTGCGTTTATTGTTCCCTAAGTTTGTGTACTGTTGAGTGATAAGAGTTACAGTTACCTGTTCCATTTGCTACTTTTTTATTTTCTGTAATGGCTGAGGTAAATATTAATAATGTGAATGCTCATTTTTAGAGACAAGACTCACATGACTACAGGTATAACCTAAGTTTTCCGGTTCACACCGAGTAAAAACATTGTTAACACAATTAAAACCTTGCAGTACTTTGGTCTTGATGTGAAGAGCTATCTTAAGTCAACATGTTAAATTGAAAATTGGTTTAAATTTTTGGTTTCAAAAGTTAACATATTGGTTACCAATGATGTATATTGCCCGTCATCTGTTAACATCACCGTAATTACCGATGCTGGCCGCTGCTTGTCACGCCAAGTTCATAAATTTTGGAGTTTAAAAATATAGATTATTTTGGCATTTGTCTATACTTTTATATCGATAGTCTGTAAAAATACAACATGTTTGATTTTGAAGCTGGTCAACTCTCTCGAAATCGTTTGTTATTTACTGTTTTATCTGTTGATTGTTTTGATTAGTTGCTGTCTGAAATGAGGCGTTGCGGTAAAATGAAGTCGCAGTAAAATTACATCTTTTGTGTACAACTTATTGTAGAGAGTTTTAGTAACTTTGTGGAGAACATGCTCAATGAAAGTAAAAGTGAAGTGAGTGATGGTAACTTTGATGACAAAATTTTGAGTGAATGTGGCTATGAAGAAATGGCGTAATCTTAATACTTGAGAGTGAACAAGGCAAGCTAATGGACCACATAATTTGACTTTTAGTGGTGGATCCGGTATAAATCGAATTGTAGCTAGACAACTAAATACCTAAAATATAAGATAATAAACTACAATTTTGTTGTGTTATATGGTCGTTTAATATTTTTTATTGACCCTAAGCATCCACACAATGATTTCTGTTGGAAATGAAAAATTCTGTACCTGAGGGTATTTTAATTGGTAGTCAAATGGGTTAAAGAAATACTGAAAAAAAATGTTACAATTATTTCTTAAGGACTACCTGTAGTATTTTGTGTAATTGATTAACGTAGTGATAGTACGTGTATTTTTTGAGGAAAATAGGATGCAATACAATAGCATGCAGTGGATATTTATCTCAGAGGAAAACTGTCACAATACTTGACAATCACTGTAATAACATGTGATTATGTTGTCACTAAGATAGTCAGCAGCTATTAATGTCACGTTGCACCTGATTTCAGTCTCAGAGTGCGAAAGATATGATTCGAGGCAGCACAGGGCTTGTGTACGACACTCGTATGGTGAAGCACAGGTGTCTGTGGTACCCAGCTCATCTCGAGTGTCCAGACAGATTCATGAAAACATTAGACAGGTAATTTTATTTACTTCTTGTAGTGTTACTATTAAAATAGATGTATAAAGCAGTAACTTTGGTATGGTATCTTATTTGTAGCACGTTTGTTTTAGATGTCCGGTTCAACCGTTTAGTACACGGAATGTATTATCAGCCTTAATTTTGTCACTAAGAAAACAAAGATACAGTAATACTTTGTATTTTTAAGGGATGTTCTAATTTCCGAACTCTGCAAACCTTCATGTTTTAATTGAAAATATATAAGCCATACACAAATTATGTGCTGTTTTACGTAATTTATAGTCAATAATAAGATATTTGTTGATACATTGGAACATTTTTTTCGTGTGTTCTGTACAAATAATGTGAAACATAAGTATAGTTAAATACATAAAGTTGTGTGAACAAGTAACAACCTATTCCAACTGAAGTGCTGGCTCAAGTAAAAATTATCTGGAATTTTTACCATGAGTACTTTGTTAAAACTCCTACATTTTACACCCTTATTTCTTTTTTGTACCGTAGCACAATACATTTTAAAGATATAAATAATATGCCTACAAATACTTTATAGTTTTTGTTGTAAAGTGTTTACTTTTTGAATATTAAAACGATGATTAACTACTGATCAGCATTATGCAAATTGCTGATCGCAGAAACGTAATTTTGTTGTACTTTGTGTATGAAAACCCATAGGTAGGTACCTAATTAACAGATAATCGTAGTTTTGTTAATGGTATTTTACTAGCAGTTCTGTATTTATGTTCAAGTATTGCCATGAGTCCACTGCATATATTCCTGGATGGCAGTTAATCAATAGTATGCAACTTAGCGTTTGCAAAATGTGTTTTTATTGTACTTTTTGTTTTAAAACCTGTAAATAGTTAACCTAATTAAAAAAACTATCATACTTTTGTAGATAATATTTTGGTTCCAGTTAATATTTTTAATATTTATGTTCATGCAATGCCTCGAGTTTACTGCTTCTATTTGTTGGTGACTGATGATTAGTTGGTAATACGCAAATTATCCATTTCTAAAAAGTGTTTTTTATTGCTTTGTCTATGGAAAAACGTAAATAGATATCCTAATTAACAAATTACTGCGCTTTTGTAAATAATATTTAGCTTGCAGTTTCTATTTTGTATATTTATGTTTGTGCAGTGCTACAGGTCTGCTGCATCTATGCGCGGATGTCAGCTGCTCGACAGGAAGCAAACAGACTGTGTAGCAAATCACTAATTTTAGTTCACTTCACAATTTTTATAGCCATAAAAATATTCTCTCAATAAAATATAATACATTTTATACAGTATTATCAGACAGTCTCCAAAGGTTTAAAATTGGCCACTGTATTGATGATGAGTTTGTTTAAATCGTACTTAGATTAAAAATGCTATTAGGATTTGGAATTTGAGAACTGGGAATAACATTTTGTATGATTCAGAATCAGGTTCTAGATTCAAAAATTCTGGATTTTGCCATCACTAATTTATTCCATCAGTATAGAATAGTTTGTTTCTGACACAAACCTTTCAAAGAGGTAGAAGAGAAAAGAAGTAAACTGTAAAAATAATCTAAAAAAAACTTATGGTCACATGTATGGTTATTTTATCTAGAGGAACTGTTTTCCGGTTGAAGAGAGATTTATCTCAGTAAATAACTGAAAATAAATAAAAAATGAAAATTGTTATTTTAATTTCATTAAGAGAAAATCTGCCTAGTTTAGTTGATCCCAACTAAACTTACAGCCTCTAGAAGCTCTTCAGTTTCTGAAAGCTATCAAACTTATATAGAATAATTTCTATTCCATTGCATATTCATACCAATATTGGTTTAAAATACATCAAACCACAAATGTTAAGAGCAGTTTTATAGAAAATGGTTTTGTCTTAGAACGTCTATGTCAATTTTATCCATTACTATATTAGAGTCATTTAAAACTGGTAGATGAAGGTCGTTTAGATCAGGTCAACAGATCAGATGATGAATAATTCATTTGGTACAATTGATTGTAGTTTAATTATCTAAGTTTTCCTGTTCACATTACATTGAAACATTGCTTACGTAACCATTTTAATCTAGAAGAAAAGAATATTGTCTCTTAAAACTATTACGCACATTTTTTGAAAGTCGCATAAACCTGCTGTATGCACACTGCTTTATTTTTTATGTTTTTGTATAACAAATTATTTTCCCAATTTTTATTCAGTATATTGTAATGTTTATGGTACCAAAAGCCAAAAGTTAAAGAATTAAGTTGAAACTAAATAGAGGACTGTAAAGTTTATCAAATAAATGTAATAATATACTATCATATGTTTTTGTGGGTATACATTTCTTTTAATGTTAAAAAATAACTTTAAAGCCTGAAAACGACAAGAAATAATAAAAACTTTATAATGGCAATCCAAATATTTCAATTCTGCATTTAATTAGCTATATTAAAAATATTGACCGTTTATGGGCTATTTATTTATGAGTGCATAATGTTCCTAAGATACAACCCACTAAGGGATCAACATTATTTTATTCACTCGTACAATACACGACACAAAAATGAGTCTAATTTTCCAAGTTACCGTCTGGAGTTCTACAAAAAAAAAACAACATTTGCAGGAAATAAATTCTTGAAAAAGTTACCAGAAGAAATTAAAAAAGAGGACAATTGTAATATATTTAAGAAAAAGTTAAAAGCATTTTTGACAGGTTTAGCTTTGTACTCTATAGAGGAATTTGAAAAGGGTATTTTTTAATAATAACAATTGATTTTTAGATTTAGTTTTGGATGTAGTCTTTATTTTATATATTATTGAAACTTGACACTATTCTAATGTAAGAAATGTACTATATGTTTTTGAATAAAGAATATTTGACTATTGACTATTGACTATAACATATCAAAAAATTTAAACCCTAGGGGAAAGAAATACTAATTTATAATAAAAATTTGTTATGACATAAAATGAGTTCCAAACATTGATCCTATGACGTTTGTTTCATAAAATGGTACTGACACTGAGTCACAAAATCTATTTACAAATTGTTGCTAACGTTTTATATATTTTACAATAATGGTAGGCTTATAAAAAATAGGTAGGCCAAACTGCAAATATGTACGGGCAAACTCATTGGACGGCAGCCCTCTTGACAAGAAGCACAGTCAGTTCTTGATCTTTTAATATTACCCCTGTCACATTTGGTTCCCTCATTTGAACAAACCCAACAATTTTTCACCTTGTTATCAGGTAATTTGACCAACAAAGAAAAACTGTGAACATCTAAATACACCTCAGTATTTTTAACAAAAAAAGTCAGACATTAAATAGATGATAATGTTGATTATTAAATAGCCAATAAACTAAAAAAATACTATAAACACAATTAAATATATATTTCTTGAGCCAATATACCTTATTTCAAAACATTGGAATCGGTGGACAATAACTTGTTCGCCCGTACGCTTCACGTAGATTTCGGTAGACAAAAATATTGTCCGCCCCGGGTGAAAATGGTTAAATAAATTCTTTAACCCTTCCCACGCTGTAGACGGATATATTAGAATGATAGACTCTGACCTAAATGGCAACTACAGTTACATCCGATATTATAGATTATGTCTCTTGGGTTATGTTTTTTTAGTTCACAAAAGGCCTTTGAAATGCCCAGTGCACGCTTTGTGCTTATCACTGTTGCCAAGGAAGTGTTTATAAAACGATCTTCACTCTGCAGTAGGGGGAGGGGAGCAGCCCTTGTTTAAACTCTGACCACCTGCTTGTCAGTTCTGCACCTCCTACAGAGCTATAACCAAACATATCCGTGGCGTGTATTACTGCTTTATCGGTTGTCACGAGTGCACAAGTCTACTACGTATCTCATTATTATTCTTCATCGTGTGGTACTGTTGTGATTAGTTTGAAATATTTATCTTGTTTTATAAAATATAATTAAACTTTAAAACTAAATATTAAATTTTACAATGAAATTAAAATATATTTGAAACAAACAGTTTTGTAAATAGTTCTTTTTTATTTTCATCAATAAATACACTAGTTTTAAGTAAAATGCCCTGTTTTATACTTTTTTTGCTTTTACCTTTTATAATTAGTTATAATAAAATTAGCTTTGAACTTAAAGAAATAAAATTTTTACTTGTCTTGGCGTTATCTGCAAGTTAATGGATATATTAGTGGGGTGCGTAGGGTTTAAATATTTCTGCCTTGATGTGCTGGAGAGCCATCTTAGCCACCGAATGTTAGACCGAAACATTCGGTACAAATTGTGACAGTTTGTGCCGGATGTTGACAGATGTGAGGAGCTCGGACTGGTGAAGCGCTGTCAACCGGTTGATGTCAGAGAAGCTACCGAGGACTGAACTGCTGACGTGCCACACTCAGGCTCACATCGATCGGCTTAGAGAGACAAACAACAATCACGATGTGGACCAGATGGAACAGTTAGCATCTAAATTCGATGCCATCTACATTCACCCAGTAAGTATTATTTATGATTTAGTTATCTATCAATAGGATCTCGGACATTTGCCTTTGTTATATATTACAAAAAGTATAACACTATATTTTTACCCTCTTCTTTAAGTGTAAAAAGTAAAAAGTTTGGCAATGGACTGTAGGCTAACTCAAAAAAGTGATAATGTAAATAAATTAATATGTAAATCCAGACTACAGAATGAACCGAAACTATGTCACTTCACAGAAGTAAAAGGCACAAACAACAAGTCACTCAAGCACTCAAATCATCTGTCAATAATAAACTTTAAACAAAGAGTATCTATTACCATTGAATTTATTCTTAACATATATATTTTGTTCTTGGAGCCTCTTAACCCTTTCCACTCGGATTTTTTTTCACCAGTCTGCCCCCTCAGCTCGTATGTATTTTAGCATATTTTCAGTAAAAACCCATTTTTAGCAAACTGGAAGTCAATAAAGTATATAGATTATTATATTGTATAATTATTTTATTTTATTTGTAATTTATAGCATAGAGATATAAAATTTGATACTTACACTAATAATTTTATATTTTAGCACGGTATGGTATATGGTATCGTTCAAAACACTCTGCAGGATGAAGACCAGGGATTTTTTTTGAACAGGTTTTACAATAGTAAAGTGTTTCCTTTCTTCCTCCTGGCACCTTTCTATTGCTACCAAACAGCACAATCTTTTAGATTTTTTTTGTTGGATGAGCTGGGTGTTTGTTTTAGCCTTTCTTCTTTTTGTACTGATATTGAATAAGGACGACCCCGCTTCAAACTCATAGGGTTACGGACATGGCCTACAAGTTCAGTGATGAGGATTTCTCTGAAATTCCTGTGTTGAATAGTTTTTCTCCATGGTTTTTGTTCATTCGTGTTTAACAAGAAAAAGCTATTTACTATTCCCACTTCCAACATCCAGAAAAATAGCTTTCTCCACCATTTCAGAGATTTAACGGGAAAATTTGTTAGGAAGCAATATAGTGGTCTGCTTGGTCCAAGCCACCCATTTGTTATACTGACAGATAACTGTTGGCTTTTGTATGTTTATTTGATGTTCCTTGCCTCTTCATCCTAATTCAGCAATAACTTCTGAATCAGAAAGAAAAGATGTACTTGTTAACGACATATCGAGTCACTAATGAGAACGCGTTTGAAAATTGGTTAGGAAACGTGACTACAATGATAAAGCAAAATAAATCATCAGCCGACCAATCGTAGTTCAGCTGTCATTTATTAGTTCCTGAGAATGCCGTGCGATCGCAGCACAAATCGGAAACATTGTAGTCCGCCTAAAATAAAGTAAAGCTGACGTCATTGCAATGTCGGATGGCGTCCGACATACAAGTGGAACGGTAAAATAGCAATGTCGGACGAAGTCCGACACACGAGTGGAAAGGGTTAACTACTACTTGCATTATCTCACAGATTTTCATGTATGTAAATTATACAGATTATAAATTATGCCTACTATTAAATAAATTGTATTTTCTTTTTACATATTGGAATTGGAATTGTTATATATCCACAAGTATCATCTGCAAGTGATCTACCTTTTTATATTAAATTAACTTGTATACATTTGGTACATTTTCGCACTAAAATAAGTAAAATCTATCTTTATTTATTCATCTAAGTTGTAAACTAATTTACCATCTGAATTAAACTCATTTAACTAGTTAACAGTTTATATAATAGTGTATGAATATTTATACACAACAATTTATACTGTGTGAGTTAAAAGTATGGATACACCCTGCTTAGTTTTGATGG
>NW_025783051.1:0-32701 GCF_021130785.1 Homalodisca vitripennis | reverse complement strand
GGAAATTTGGTTTAAACTATTCGAATTCGCCTTTCAGTGACGTCTCTGATGGTTGCCATTTGTAGCTTTTGTAATTATTTCAGAAAAAACAGGGTCTAGACAACTAAGACTAATACTTAAACCAGATGTTTCCGGACATTTGCCATCGTTCAGTGAAACAAGGAAATCAGTAAAACTACGTTTCGAGATCAGCAATCTGATCTCTTATTCAGGTAATGAACTAACCTAATACATAATTACAAAACTAGGTTAAAAGAAACAAATCTTTTACCAAAAGCGTTGATGGCTCGCCTAAGTCAGGAATCACAAAAACCACCATGATTGCTTTGTCACCTTCACTAAATCTATAAACATGCACTTAATAATAACAAACTTAAATAAAAAGGACGTATTGTGGACCTGTATTCCGTTGGTCAGTAGTAATGATTAGTGTTGTTTATAGTTATTCAAAAAAACTAAAGGTTGTTGACTTAAAGGGACGAATCATACTAACTCCAACAGTCATATTTCCGTTGTTGGAATTAGACTCATCAAATTGCTCTTGCGGTACTGAATCTCGAACATTTGCGATTAGTGATATGCACCTCCAGGAAATCCATAAGGTTCTCAGATTTAAGTGACACGTTGGTTTTCCCTGTACCTGTGTGGGTTTAACTGGAAGGTACAAAATACCATCCAAACGATGTGTGAACCATCTGGTGTTAAATTGCTAATTAGCCTAACCTAAAAGATTAGAACTAAATAGTGTTTACTTTCACAAACTTTAAAATGTCAAAATTCTTAATTGGTTATGTTATATGTCGACAACTAACAAAAGTAAAAGAAACTTGAATGAGTGTTGTAATGGGGCTCAAAAGTTTTCTAATAAACATCAAAGTATACTAGAAAATTTTTGTACAGGTTTCAGACTATGGTTTTCGACATGAGGAATTCCAATTTTCAAGTTTAATATGATACAGTAAAACTTTATATAAATACCTTTAAATTTAAACTGGTTAATTCTATCACTACTGCAAAGTTTTCAATGTGTGACAAAAATCACTTTAAGGGAGCAAATATGTTATTTTTGATGTAATTGCTTTATATGTCCATGAACTATTATATTCAAAATTCTATTATAATCTGGTACGTACATACACTTCTATGTTACGTCAAAATTATTATAAAGAAATAACTTAAACCCCTAAGATATTGCATATTTTATTACTAGATAGGATATATGTGTTAATTTTTGATATAATATACGGAGATACATAACTATACTTAATCTTATGTTACCGTTTCAAAACCGTTTTTGGGGGACAACACTAGTTTGGACTTAGGATGTTCTAGTTTTTCCTGACCACACTTGGATAAACTAGTTTGGCCTTATTGATTACAGGCTGAAATGGTTTGGCCTAATAGCGTTAGGATATAACTAGTTCACAGCCTGGGTAGAATTGTTAGGCCAAACTAGTTTGGCCTTGGTAGCGAACGGATATACTAATGTGGTGCGGGTTCAAGGTCAGGCCAAAACCCAAGCAGACGGGTGGTGGGGGTTGCAAGTCTCGAAGCGTGACTCGTCGGCATTACATTGTTTGCTTCCTACCGCTCACTCTCTCAAGTCCAGTATCCGCTGGTGCGTGGGAGTGCGAATATGAGTGCGTCTTAGTAGTTATTGGGTTGTTCGTTATGCTTCTACACTGTGACTTTTTGAAGTGTGTCGTGTGGGGGTATTAGTGTTAGTGAGCTAAGAGAGTGGTACAAGTAACGTATACTTTAGTTAGGTGGGGGACTATGGAGGAAGCTTCTGTTTGTGGTGGGCATAGCCAGAAAGAATGGAGAGCAGAAAGATTTCTGACTACAGTTTTACAAAAGTGAAAACGAGAAATCAACACATTTCTAAACAGTATTGACAAAAGATAAGTACCAACAACTTATAAATGAATGAGTCGAAAACTTGCTGCAAACACTGAATAAGAAAGTACACCGTTGCAGAAGAGACGCCTCTGGAAACGATTTCTGTTTGTGTAATTGACATCGGAGGGGTTCAAAAAAATTGGTTGCAGCTCGGTGAGAGAAACCAAGACATCAAGTTACTATTTGACGGTAGATGAACTGTACGATGTTATCGATGCTGCTCGCGGGGCAGGTTGGTCACGATGGCCGTGGATAGAATGCTTGCCGGAAAACGTGGAAAGAAATATGCCAATATTACGAATGGAAGAAATACAGCTTTATCATGTTCATTGTGCCCAAGTATGTCACATGAAATAAAAAACAAAAAAAAACGAGGTTCTGTTCTCAAAACCCACAATTTTACATTCGGAAATGGAAATAGTAGGTGCCAAGGTTGATCTTATTCGATTTTCAGACTCAACCAGGATAACCAATTTAAGTTTATAATGTGTTTACCAAGATCATTTAACAAAATTTGTTTTGCTTCGGCCATTGCAAAGCAAAAGAGCTGAGGAAGTTGCCTACCAACTGAATGATATCTTTTTAACTTTAGGAGCCACGTGTATTCTACAGTCTGATAATGAATGAGAATTTGTTAATAAAGTATATTTCTGAAAGTAACACAGTTTTTTGTATTATTACTTTTCAAGCGTAATGTATTGCTAATCTGATTCTGGTATGATTAACGCCATAATAGTAAACTTATAACTAGGTTATACATGCGTGTTTAGCATTCCGACTGTGACTTACGGGTTTCCCATCGATCTCTACCTCACTTAAATGGTAACCATTTAGAGACATCTTATAATCAGACCCAATGAAAAAACGGTTGAATATAAAACAGGATAGAACTTTTGACAGCGCATTACTTTAACGTTGTGGAGAGGAAAAGACATTTCTATATCTTGGGAGTGGGATTAAAAATAAAAAATGATAATTCTACAAAAAAATTGTTGTCTTGGCAGTTAGTGGTTGATCTTAGAGACAACACGATCATGATTCAATACATGGTCTAGACGGTTGATCGTGATGATGACCCCTTGGCATGTAGAGGATTGATCACCAAATTACAATGACGTCATATTTTTTTGAAGTCTCAGTGATTTATTTCCACGGAGAATAAATATCTCTGAATCTTATGTCCTAAACAAAGAAACAAAACAAAATTCTATACATATTTGCAGTGGGACGGGGAGGAATCTTCACCGATGTGTAGCAATTTGGTATATGTAGCAATCTATATTATCTAACACTTTAATAATAAGATATGTTTATAATGCAATTTCGTGTGCTTCTGGAGTTTCTACGCACTATCCACAATAGGATAACAGTTTTTTTTTTAAACAATGCAGTTTCGTGTAAACTCCTTAAATTTTGTACAAAAATTGAAAAAGGATTGATTTAAATTGTTAGGGACCCTTTGTTACTGATCCTGAAATATACTTGTATTATATTTGAAATAGATAATTAATAGTCAATAGGTCTTGATTAAGTTTTTGTTCTTTTTTTTTTTTTTTTTTACTCTAAATAGTTAAAAAGTTTTAAAGACATTTGTAATTTAAAATTAAATTTTGCATTAAATATGCAGGTTTTTTTTATTCTGTAATCTAAAATTAACCAATAAAGAAATATAAAGATTTATATTTGGTCGCTTTTCAAAACACAACTAATACAAAACACAAACTGATGTTGTTATAGTCGATTATCGACATATCCATTGCCGCTTATTAGTGCGAGATAAAGCACGGTGTGAGATAATCGTATACATTTAACTAAGTTAAAAGTGGATATTTTATTATTGTATCAGAGTTTTATAACTTTGTTTGCTAGCATTAAAACATCATGTCCTGTATTTACAAAAAACATTCATAAGGAATTCTAATTGTATTATATTTATTTATTCCATGTTTATTTTGTAATAGTGTCAACAAATAAATATGACTTATTATACGTTTATTTATTAATAATAGTAAATCCAGACAAAGAAGGACATGCACACAGCCGTTGTTAATAGATTTGTTAATATAAATAATTAAAGTTTCAAAATATATTATTATTTCTTTGAGTAAATAAACGTTTTTTACTTCTAATTCTATTTAAAATACGGAATGCACGCTAAAATATTTTTTAAACACAACATATTGTTGATTTTAAACATTGTGTAGGATATTTTGTATCATTTTTGACTCCCCAAAAATTTTTAATAACAACATTCGTTTATTTATTACGTTATTTTCTTTGCCCCACCAAATATATTACTACCCACCTCTTATAAAGGAGTGTCACGTAACTCTACGTGGGACAAATGGCATACCACACTTATTTCTCAGGTCAAGACAAACATATTTCACCATATGATCAGGGGTTCTTTGTGTTTAGTTTCAGCGTTCGTCTGGCTATGTGTTTTTTCTATCAAAAAAATAACATCTTTAAAACTAATATAAGTTAAAATTATACTATATTTAGCTCCAATGCTTATAATAATAAGGGCCAGTTACTGAAAAAAACAAAATAACATTATCTTTCGTATTTTAAAAATGGTGACCATTAAAACTTTTGAACTTTGAATATCTTAAAAATCCAGATGTTTTTCTTAAGAAAATACAAAAATTACTTCTGCACCTAAACTGGCGAGTTGGCACGGAGCAATATGAGGGTTTTGGACTTGCAAATATATAAAAGTAACGAAGTGAATAAAAAAGTGCGCTGGAAATTCTCCAGACTAAAGTTTATCGTCTATCACCAAATTCATGAACAGTGTCCTGTTACCACAAGAAACAGGACATGTTTGTCGTTGTTCTCTTTCCATTATTTTGGACAGTTGTAAAATGTTAGAGATCTTGGGTTCATAAAAACACTTATTTTTCAACACATGAGGAATACAGTTTAAGTTTCAATAGGTAAATTTTAAATACTTCGTGTTCACTACAAGATAGTTGAGTTGTGGGAAAGCACAAGAACTTAGCCAAAAGGAAGGGAACTGAGGGACTGCCGAAGTCTCTGTGATGGAAAACTCTTTACAAATTGCTGGGTCCACAAATCTAAGGCGTCTTTCCCTCCTTTTTTGTGCCACAGCCGCCAATTCCGATTAGTAGTTTTATTATGTCGACTGTGATATAAGGCAGTGAATACTGTATCAAAACATGGTTAAAAACGTCCAATCTATTCTAAGTCTCGTCTCAAAAACCATCGCACAAGCAATACAGCACCATCAATAATAGATTGGAGAATTATCACACAAATCTCCCGACTATATTAGAGGTTCGTTTTAATCCCAATATGATATTTACCTTTTTAAAATGTCTATGGAATTTTATTAACATTGCTATTCATTACAGATTTCGCCTCCACTACTCACGGGTGATAGAAACCCGATGGGCAACGGTAGGTGGACCACCACCCAAACCCGTTTTCCATTCCACACTATATCACTCTCTGTAAGGGAATTCATCCGGGTCTGAAATCCTTAGTCACTCCTAGCTAGAAATTCGATTGTTTGTCTCTACTAAAGCCATCATTAAAGGTTTATTTACTTTTTTGATTTTTTTATTAATTATTATTACTCACTAATCCTTAAATCATTTTCAAAAGGGTTTTTTTGTCTCCATTAAATCCGTATAATTTGTTCTTCATAAACATAATATATATAAAAAAACCACGCTACAAAACTCATAATCCACATACTTAAATTTAATTGAGGAATATTCACAGCAAAAGAATCCGATTGAATTCAAGTATAAATACTTTGGGGCGTAGGGTGGCAAGGTGAGGAGCTCAGATACTCCTTAGCGTACTTGGCTTCCAAGGCCTAAGACTAACACATGACAACTGCGGGGGCATTCAGCCAAAACTATCATAACTCAAGTTTACCAGCTTTCAGTACATCTTGACCCTGATTGGCTTTGTTCGGTGCTTAGCTGTAAGTTTAAGAAACGACCTGCTATAAAGCACTTACAAGGATTGTCTGACCAAGCAGTGGGCTGAGACAAAAGGGATACACATTTCTTTAAATTTTAGCCTGACTAATGTCAACGGGTCTCCTTTTAATGTCGGAAAGAGTGGCATGTTTCCTATTGTACAATTTTAAAAAAAAGAAAGTATTTTACAAGTTATAATACAAGCTTTAACTTAAAAAAGCAAGTGTGGAAACAAAAATATTTGTTTTGGGTATTTTATACTTTGGTAGTACGTAATTTTTTATTCCACAGTTTGCTTTTCAAACAATTATTTTTGTTTTCTTGTAACACTCTGATGCCTTATCGATCTAAATTTTTATATGAATCATCTTTTAATTACAAGCAAAATTAAAAACTAGTTTTGGATTTCGTATTATTCTACTATCAGAAAAGTGGCCGGACCATCTTCGAATAATTCTAATGACTCAATAATTATAGAGGGTATTTGAGGGAATTAGGGATTGCTCTTATGATGATAAAAATTTGGTTTCCTCTAGCACCCGGCACTTTTGTGATACATTGAACTTTAGTTTCATACAGTTTTTGAAGTGGAAAACTTCTTTAGGCGACTCGCTTGAAAAAAAATAAAAAGCGTTTTGGTGTAGAGGGTTAAAAAATCCTCGGTTTGCGTCACCGACATGCTAAAAGTGGTTTTCCATGGATAACCGTTAAATTATATCTTTGGAAAAATTTGATTTATTCTATTTTAGTCCACTTTGTGCTATTTATTGATATATTAAACGCCTAATACTAAAATGCATTACGCAATGTAATATGTTAATGATTAATAAGCATCCATCTATAGTCTATGGAGAGCACAGGACCTAGCGCACTACGCGCAAGTAGCCTGTGTACACGTATATAACACTAATACATCGACTATTTTCTGAACTGTTATTATGTGCGCGTTGGACGCTTTTTGGATAAGTATTAATTTTGGTGAGTCACGTCAACACAATACGTGTTATAGTAGCATAGTACAATCTGTAAATTGTTAAATTGTGACGCGTTGTACAATTAAGTAATTAGAGGTTGTAGAATACATAAGTAAAGTTAAATTGACCACGTGGGGAAGTTCATAACTTGTGTGTACTGGATTTTCGTTTATTTAAGTGGAATTTTTTTAATTTGACTATTATTGTAATTATTTATATTGAAGGAATTACTGTTTATTTTATTGAAATTTAAAATTCATTGACATTTCAGTTATAAAAGATGAGAGAGTATGAAAACATATTATATATTTTTATACTCAGATAAGATGAACAATGGAAATAAACAAACGAATATATTTCTTAAACATGTGATATTAAGCGGCGGAGACATTTAATATTAACTTCGACAGATGGACAATAACAATTTATCATTAATTGAAGTTCTTGAATGAAACATTAGGTTTGGACTAATCTTCTAAATAATCGAAATGTACACTTACAAACACTTAGTATAAAACGACTATCGATGCTGTTTTTATACGATTATTTAGATAAATTTCAATCTAAACATTTTTATTTCTTATTTCAGTTACCATAAACCTATCTGTTATCTTTTTTAGAATACAATGAAATGATTTGAAACGCAAACAGATAATCTAGGTAAGTATTGTCGAATATTAATGATGGAACAATGGATGAAAATTAATGAAAATAATGTTCAAACTTGAATTCATTGAAATTCCGTTTTGTAAATATAAAATACTATGTATTTTTAAAAAAATTATTAAGATTAAATTGTATATTAATTATTTTTTCAACCACTTTGTATTTAAAATTTTTGTTCATGATTTGATTTAACCCATCATATGTAACTAATAAATAAAACATAAAAAATTTCATATAATTTTTGCATATAGTTTTAATTACTCTCAACTTAATAGTTCCGTTTTCACTTCTATCGGCAGTCCCACGACTGCTATTTTTTTTTAATGAAATAGTTGTTAATTTTACAAAGAAGTCAACAAGAAAAATGGCCTTTCTTAGAGTGTGTTTTATACAATCAATAAACTATGTATAAACATAGTTCTATATAAATAGTATGTAAAGAATTTTACAAAATAGCGAGAGTTGATTAAAAAAACAAAAAATAAAATGCATGTAAAAAATTAAGATAATTTTTTATTTTTATAAATCATTAGTTAACTTTATTCATAAAAATATCAGTTAGTAAACGTTTAAAATTTTGAATATATTTTGGATATTCATTAAGATGTAATAAAGGAACTTATAAAACATACACCACCAAGCCGTAGAGTTAAACAGTTTAAATGAAGAAAAATATTGCCAATATTGTGTTAAATTCCAATACATTTATATAAGAGATTCAAATTTTGTAAGGCTAAAAGCAAAATATTTTCAAATATAAATGTTATTTCTATATACTTTATATTATTGATATAACTCGTGCATAATACGCTATTTGAGCTTATTTGAGGTAAAACTTTGGTTTTGGATACAAAACATATCTTATTATGAAATAAAATAACATTTTTACAATTGTGTTTTCCAATATTACAATCTAAATAATGATGAAACCTCAGTAAAAATAATAAGCCCAGTTACATCTCCTTGACTCACTGTCAATTTGTTTTATTTTTATATTGTATTACATATTTGTACACTATTATTTGCATTATTCTTTATTTTGATTTAGCTCATGCAGCTCCAACCACTAGATTTATACCTATTATATTTCGGTCCAATACATTTATATTTAACTCATTAATGTTACTGATACGCTGTATAGATTTTGCGGAGGTCTTTAGACAACTTAGAATAGTTGACTTTTTAACTAGGTTCTTATACATCATTCAGTATGATTTATACTACGTATTCGATGTAAAACGACTATAATTGGAACCAGCCGGACTGTGACAGAAAAAGGAGGGCGCTTTATTTGAGGACCAGCAATTTTGTAAAGGGTATTCCACCACAGAGACTGTGACAGTTCTTAGTTCAGCCCTTTTGGCTAAGTTCTCGTGCTTTCTGACGACTCGATTATTTTATAATGTTATAAAATATAAAAACTTACCTTTAAAACTAAAATTTATTTACTCAAGACAAGAACTTCAACGTTTTCTTTTCCTTCTTTTAAAAAATCAATTATTGTTTCATTAACTTTCCTGATTTACTTCCCGGACTGCACGGGTTAAGGTCATATTTCATTTTAACAGTGAATATTGGATATATTATTTTCGGAAGCAGGAGGAAAGATCTGAATATTATAAATCTGAATCATAAGAATTATGTATAAGTATTTAAAATCCATTTCGATGTGCCAAAATTTTAAAATAAACCCTTTTTTGAGAAAAGCTACGTTTTAGTTTGCGATCATTATTAATGATGAATGGTGTTTAGTCAACTATTACCTAGATTATGTCAAATGATTTTCTGTTTTTAGAATATCCTCTAAAGATAAGAAGAGCTATTTTCTTGAATCACACATTTTGCTCTGTCACAACAATTCTTAAACAAGGAGTAATAGCTGTAAAAGTATTACACTCATTCCTATATTCTCAATCAATAATATAGGGTAACATTTTACAACTGTTCCAAAAATAATGGAAGAGAACAACGACAAACATGTCCTGTTCTTGTGTTGATTTGTGATAGACAATAAACTTTAGTCTGGAGAATTGCCAAGCGCACTTTTTATTCACTTCATTACTTTATATATTTGCAAGTCAAACCCAAATATTGTTCGTGCCAACTCGCCAATTTGGTGCAAAGATTATAAATCAGTTTATATATGTACGTGATTATTAAATATTATTATTAATACATTTTATGTAAAAATGGTAACAAATAAAGTTGTGCGTATATTGTTTTTTAACCAATGTTTATTAAACCCACCAATTTAAAACATTCACATTTTTCTCATCTCACAAAAGTATAGCTGTGGTTTCCAGTAAGCCCGAAATAATTTATTATTATATTATGCTTAATTGTTTTGGTTGCAGTTCAAGAGCTAGGAGCCTATTAGTACTGGACAAGCATGTAACATGGTTTTACTAGAAATCGAAAGAGTTACGCACGTTAAGGAATAAATCAGTCGTCTGCTATGCTGGTTTTTGTTCGGTTCACAATAAAAGAGTGTAGAAAGAAGTACGAAACAAGAAATATTTTCATATTACTATTATCTTAACTAACCGCTAGACCCATAACTAAATATTAAATCAGAATAAGCTAGTAAACCCACCAATTTAAAACATTCACATTTTTCTCATCTCACAAAGTATAGCTGTGGTTTCCAGTAAGCCCGAAAATAATTTATTATTATATTATGCTTAATTGTTTTGGTTGCAGTTCAAGAGCTAGGAGCCTATTAGTACTGGACAAGCATGTAACATGGTTTTACTAGAAATCGAAAGAGTTACGCACGTTAAGGAATAAATCAGTCGTCTGCTATGCTGGTTTTTGTTCGGTTCACAATAAAAGAGTGTAGAAAGAAGTACGAAACAAGAAATATTTTCATATTACTATTATCTTAACTAACCGCTAGACCCATAACTAAATATTAAATCAGAATAAGCCTAGTAATATACGGACTAACTATTTGGTTAATAGCGATAATCAATCTCTTTATCAAATTATATTATAACTATTACCGTATAAATCATGGTAAACCGTGTATATATAGCTGTGCTTTACAGTTTGCTTGAAGTGTTCACAACTAAAAGAATATGATCTGAGATAAATTATAGTTTTTATGCTTCTTATTTTTACTTCAAACAAAACTAGTGAGGAGGACTATCGATTCCTTTTCCAGACGAAATTTCTCTAATCCTTCAATAATAACCAGGTCATCGTGTGTTTATGGAACAAAAATTGAGTTTCAAATCAATCTTAATTACATATTAGTCTTTTATTGTTTAGTGTTAAATAAAATTCAGTTCGATTTGGGTCACTATTCAACAAATATATCAGTGCAATATTTCTAAAGGCATTAAACGCTATTGAACTTGTAATCGCTTTGTGTTATAAAACCCTTTTAATGTGTGGTTTGGCTTGATAAAGTGACCCATTAAGACCATCCGCTGGGTGGTTATTGTTCCAAAATTTAATTTACGAGAAAATTTGTTTCTAACAGTACTTAATGCTGCTTTTATACAATAGTTCACAGACACGGATTTTTCCATTTATAAAAAATCATATACTAGTAAGGCGGATAGTAATATTTTGTAACCTAGCAAATAATGTAATAAGTAAACAAATACTATAAAACACTTCGAGAATTCAGTACAGATACTCTTACAGAATAATTATTGTATTGAAATTTAAATTAAAAATTAAATTTGTGTATATTTTTTTATAAATACATGTCAGAATGATTTAATGCTCGTAAACAAAGCGATAAATGCAAGAATCAAGGTAAAATTCATTTGATGTTCAGTTTTATGTAAGCAGTATAAGCATTACATACCAAGTTACAACTCTGTACAAATATAACAATACCACTTGACTTAGTTAATTGTATACAATTATATTATGCTATACTTTGAACTATAAGCGTATGGATAAGATTATATTCGCTAAAACAGCAGTTTTTGTTTATATCAGTGTGTTGAAAAGAACAAAAATACATCTTTATATTTATTTTACGGTTAGTTTTGAATACAAAACTAAACAAAACCTTAATATTTAATGCAGAATTTCTTTTCAATAAATTCTTTAAAACATTTGAATTAGTTAGAGCTATAATTAATCGAGCCTGAACGATAATCAATTATCAGTTTAACTATATAGGTAATTTTCAGTTAGCAAGAAGTTCAAAAAATTTCACCAATCCTTTAAAATTATATAAAGTTTAAGGAGAGCAAACAGAACGCCCTTATATTTTCTTTATATCCTATTAGCATACTGCATAGAATTAGAAGTACACAAAATTTCATTATGACGTTTCTTTTAAAAGTTTAATTTAAATATTAGATAATATTTTTTTCACTGCCATAAACTACAAGGATACACACTTGTGAAAAGTTTCCGTAACTGCAAAGATGTTATAGAATTCGTTTCTTAGTTCAGGACATTTACATTCAGATATGTATTTATCCTCTGCACAGAAGAGCTATGTCAGCTGATCCTACAGAGAGTTTGATGTCAGCCTAATATGTGACCATTACAACATGCCAAAGGGTCAACACGATCAGCCCTTTAGATCACTGCCGTCGAGACTAACTACGATCGCATCACACAAACAAATTTTGTTGGGATTTCCTTCTTTTTATTTTTAAGTAAACCAGATCAATCAATCAATCAAAATGCCTTTATTTACAAGCGTTTCTCAGTACATACACCTGTTTTGCAGAACAACTCAAGTCATTTAATGGCCTTAAATACTAAATAACAAAGACTTGTGATTAAAACTAAAAGGAACAACATTGGATTATACTAAATACTAAAACTTATACACTAACAACTTAAATACGTTATTTATCACCACATATGTAGTCCTTAAGTTTTAATTTAAAAGAATTGCAACTGTATTGCTTAAGGCTAAGGGGGAGGTCATTGTACAATTTAGGGCCGAAATACGAAAAACTTTTCCTCCGACTTCATGCATGACTTTTCGAAAGTCAAGAAGGTAGCCATGTCGGGTACTGCGTTGCGAGACCCCCTCCCGGAACAACAACCGCTCGCTCAGGTACTGCGGTTCCTGGTGTGAACAGATGATGACATAGTTTTGAATAATTATTTACCTAAAAATATAAATATAAATGTCATTCTCTCTGATCATCTTCCATGTACACTATAATTGTATTCAACATTTTTTTATTGGGTGTGATAATAAGATGTCACTAACTTTTTACCAATTTAGTGAAGGTTAAGATCATGGAAACCCAAATTCACAGTCGGAAATGCCACCGGTGCACGTGAAAACCAGTATAAGTGGTTTGTTGTGGGGTTTCTCCTCCGGAATCGATTACAAATAGATTACGCTTGAAAATTAATAATACTAAAATTCTGCCACAGGTATCTAAAGTAATATATATATATATATATATATATATATATATATATATATATACATATATTATTTTATAAGAAAATATCCGTTCATTTGGCTCAGTATTTATTAATGATCCATTACTCATTGCTATGAACGTTGAATATGTGGAATAGAACCAGGCAAGTCATAATACTAAGAAAATGGAGTTATGTTGATGTCAACACCAAAGAACTGAAACTCCTTTCCACAGATATGTCCTTTCCACTTTACATCAGCGCTCATCACGTGTTTAGAAATACTGCACAATGGCTTCTGTGTTAATTAACTCTTTATTATATGATGAACTAACATGATATGTATACAAACACAAAAAGGAACAGAAATTTGTTGTAGAACATGGGATAAACTCATAATATACGAGTAAAAATATTAAACAAGTTTCCGAAATTCAAATCTTAAAACTATGGAGCAATCCCGTCTACCCAAAAACAATAATTTTTTTTAATTTAATGAATTAACGTGGCTTTATAATTTCAGATTTTTTTACTCAAAACCACATGTTTTACATATCTAACCAGTTAGGCTAATTACTTCTTTACTCTAATTACTTCTTTACTTATTTATACTTCCGTGTGGTGATATTTGTTTTTTGTAACCCTAAATGTAGAGTTTTTTATTTCTTTCTGGGTGAATTATATATAAAGTGTAATATTCAGTATCGTCTAAAGTAGTTTATATGTGTCTTTTTTGAAAAAGTCAATTCAGTAACAGCGTCACTAAACTTTCAAACAAAGTACGACTTCATTGAAAGTTTATCTGGAAATTAAAAACAGAAAAACACATTTGTACTGTAACCTTTTACTGCCTGTTCAGTTATTCCAATATAAATCTACAATTAGAATTTACGAAAGCACGAATATCATCAAGGACACGGTGAATTAATAACTTTTACTTTGGAGAAGCATCATTACATGAAGGAACTATGCTCATAAAAATGTATTACTATAAAAAATCATAATTTATATTGAAACAAATATATATATATATATATATATATATATATATATATATATTATATATATATATATTATATATATATAAGTAGATATGAATATGGCGGTTCTGGCGCACTTTTGGGACAGTCAGAAAATCAATGTAAAATACTGTTTTTAAAGGGACAATAAACGAATCTGTAAAATCAAACAGTAAGGCGGTTCTAGCTCACTTTTGGGACAGACAGAAAATCAAGGGAAAATACTGTTTAAAGGGACAATAAACGAATCTGTAAAATCAAACCAGTATGGCGGTTCTGGACCACTTTTGGGACAGCCCCAAAAATCAATACAAATACTGTTCAATACACCATAAATATGTAAAAACAAGATAATAATATGGCGGTTCTGGACCACTTTTGGGACAGCCCAAAAATCAATACAAATACTGTTCAATACACCATAAATATGTAAAAAACAATTCACAATACAATTTACTTAAATAAACTATGGTAAACTGTATTCAAGCAATTTTTCATGACAGTATGAGAAACATAAATTGTGGAATTTATAATACTCGAATGTTGAATTTAGAATATGTTGGCATTACCGTTGAGCGAGAAATGTTGGTAGCACTGCGCGGCACACAGGAGAACAGCCTTTCCCGTCCAGACCTCACACTAGTCAGTCATATTTAAATTTTACTCTATACTTTTGATCCAGGAATGTTAAAAGTTCACTGTTTACTGGTTTAATATCGCATTCTCTTCATCTTCAGCTCTATTTGGAACAAGACTTAGTGAAATTAATCCGTAGTGACAAAGTTCAGTGCTTTATTCTACAAATTTTAATGAACAGATATTTCTTAAATAAAAAATCTTTTCTACTAAAATAAACAACATGAACTCACCAAAGTCTCTACAATTTTCTAGGCATTAAAACAGTGCCAACAAAGATGAATTCAGTGAATTGCCGGTTTATTTTTCAACAACAGTTGATACCGTCTTCGATACTTTCCTTAAATGATACAGAATTCAAAGAACTTGTAAAGTCTTTTGCAGAAAAAACGTCTAATGGAGTGTTTTACTATCTGCAAAATAAACTAAAAAAGTAAGGGATTAACATATTTAATATAATTACGAAAGATATTGAAAAGAAAGTAAAAAAATAAACAAACAGAGAGTTTTCATCGTTTTTTTTATGACATTTTTTCCCATATTATACGTTCTTTCAAGATAATCAAGACTTAATTGATGAATTTCTTAGGAATTTTTGTGAGTATCAAGATTTATCAACACAATTCATTAAAGAGCATTATAGAATTTTTCTTATAGAATATAGCCACATTTTGTGTGGTGAAACAAAAGGTATTAACTGTAGATAATATTCCATGTGATTCCTATGAAGAAAGACACCAACTATGGTTATCAAAACAGTACTATGACGTGGGGAGGGACTGCAAGTTTTAGAGCACAACTGAAAAGACTTTATTCTACAAAGTTAATTGTTATAATTTATTTATCTTTTATAGTCTTCTTTCCAGTAACAGTCAAGTGTAATTTTTCATTTTTGTTTAATTCTTTAATCTTTTTTTCATCCAAAACAGTCAAAAAATCTGTTCGGTAAGTGTACTTTATAATCTTCCAACTCGGCAATTATTGTAAACCCGAATTTATCCTTCATTTTCTCCAAATTCAAAATTTTGTATTTCTTATTTTCTTTCCAATTCATTTAACTTCTTATACTCTTTAAAACTTACATTCTCCAATATCATTTAACTCCTTCAAGAACTCCATTTAAATAGAAAAAATTTAAAGACGGAAAAAATGAAATTTGCTAAACAATCACTCGAGAAGTCGGGGAGAATGTGAGCAAAAACCGCATTCTTTTCACGAGGTTTCTTCGTTTAATTTCTCCAAATGTACTATAAAATCATCGAGGATTTCTGGCTTAAAGTCGTAGACAAATTCAACATCCAGATAATGAAAAAATACAGGTAATATCTTTTCATAATAAACGTGTGTATCGATACCTACAAACTAATGTATTCTTTGAAAAGGAAAATAATTTTGTCAATGGTTCCAAGAGATAAGTAAAAATTTTTATTCTGTTTTCTAAATTCTGTAACAAATTTTGTTTGCTTCTTGTCTCCATATTGCAATTTTATAAGCAGATTATTCAAATGTGTTAGTTTATTTCGTAATTTCTTAGGTTTAGGTCTTTCGTACAAAATTAAATTACAACCTCTACAAAACTAAATTATCTTTTATCGATAATTTCTCCTCTATTAGAAACACTTGTAACAGTTGGCATTATACTCTTCCATTTAAACAAAAAGATTTTTTTATAAATGGAGATTATGGAACTAAGTCTGCCGAGATATAAATTTTTCAGCGCAAATGTTTGTGGTTTACATTTCTACAACAGAGATAAATAGAAATAAATTTCATTCTATTGTACAACTATTTAGGATATTATGTGTACGATTATAAAGATTATTACGGGAGAAATCGGGATTTTTCATCAGCGAAAGAGTATATTTTTGAAGTTTTAGAAGGAATGAAAGAGAATAATATGAACATCATCAATTATTGTAAAAGACAAAATGAATTGATTGTGTCTTTGGTGTAGTGTTGTTAGTGTGCGTGTTTGCGCTATGGGGAATCACATCACATTCAACTTCTACGGTGTCTATTGTTTAGAGACTTGGCCCTGCACTGCTACTGTCCCAACCAAGTTAATGGCTAGGAGCTGTAATTCGGGTCTTAGGACTCTGGAATTTTTTTTGTTCCCAAGTCTCATTTTTCTTTGGTAACTACTGTGTAGAAGTTGATGGAGAGATACAATTAGGGAATTTGTGTCGGGTGTTTTGTAAGTGTAATGTTGTATTAATGAATGATGTGAATGATGAATGTAATGAACGAATTAAGGAAGAGAAGGAATTAAGGAATGAAGTGGAAAGGTGAGGAAGCAAATGGCGCGCCAACCACAGTTGTCATTACTCGGCTTGTTCTATAGTCATTACACTATGGGCCACTCGTGTAAAGACTTGTCCCCAAACCACTGAAACGACAACCATGTCTTCCTCAATAAAAAGCGCGCCTGAAGCTCTGGGATTTGAACCCCAGAACCTCAGGCTTTGAAGGGCAAGCGTCTTACCAACTGAGCTACGGAGAGTCTCGAAAGTTATAAGCTATATCTCTGCTATATAAGTTGTTCAATTAGGAGTGCTAGTTTACAAGTTTATTAATAATTTTATATTTCAAAAAACCACTCAAACCGATTTTAATGAAATTTGGTACACATATAGTAAATACTTAACTCTTTCGACTTAACTTATCCATAAGGGTGAAATCATCCCCTATTTCTTAATATTCATAAAAAAATAAAAAAAATTATCAGAAAAATCTGAAACTTCAAAAACACAAGCGAGTTCAACTTAAAATTTCATGAAAATAACAAAATTTTCAAAAACTACCCCAATCATCCCTTATCTTAAAAACTCTTATATCTCGAGAACTATTGGAGCTTTTTTGCTGAAATTTGGTATATAGGATCAGTAAATATTTAAAGTATTTTTTAAAAATCATAACTTCCGGTCCAACCCTTAAGATGACCTTGGAATAGTTTTTTGTTAATATCATCCCCATTTTTTAAGATATTCTTTTGAAATTAAAAATGAATACTTATATCAATGTCTTTAATAATTCTGTAAAGTTGTAGAATTAATCCAATGAATAATATAGACAATAAGACGATTTTTTCAAAAATTTTACTGAATTTCTCTAATATCGTTCTTAAATCACATCATAGGCTAAAAATATCTCAGAGGACAACAACAACATAACAAATCGCGTTTGTAACATGCTTTTTGAAAATCCATATTGATAATTATTATCGTTCTTTGAACCAGAAATATTTGTCAAACTCTTTGTTGTGATCAATGACATAAATAGGTCTATTCGCTAAAAATTCTTTAGGATTGTAATACATTTCCTTATTATTACAGTAAACTTTTCTTAAAATCTTGATACATCTGATACATGATTCTGAAAAAGACCTCCGGAAATGTTTAAATTTTGTAATTCATCTGGATAATAAGAAACCGTTCAATTTTACTCTGATATTTTTTACATCCAAAACTGTCAAACTTTGAAGGATTTTTTTCTTGATTATTCTGTCTACCTGTTTGAAAACCTATAATAACGAACTTGGGATTGAAGATATTTCTATAAATGTTTGTAATATCGAAACGAATAAGTTGTTCCGGAAATACCTTTTTGTTCAATACACTGCCAATCTAGAAAAGAAAATTAAACATAATGTTTTGACTTTTTGTAATTTCATCAATCAACCTTATTTTACTCGTGATTTTATAATCAATCATTGGAACTCTAATAAAAAAATCTGTAATTGTTATTTTTCCATCAACAGGCATAACATTTCCAGTTGCAGTCTTCAGAATCGCATCATCGTCTTCTGCTCTTATAAAACTTAGATAAAATCCTCCTTTATAGATCGGAATAGTAACATTTTCAAAAAATCCTAATCCAAAATGAGATAAATTTCCAGCTGCTTCAAAAAACACCAAATTTAAAATCTGATTCAAAAGCCATTAGAAGTTTGAGAAATAACATCACTTTTTGGAATACGAAAATAGTTCCTTTAATTGTGCTTAATTGGCCACAGTTTTCGACTTCTTTCTATCAATTTATTGTGTTTTTCTTACTTCAATCTTAGAAAATAAAAACGGTATTAAAATTATCGATTAATCTAACATTATCAGTTCCAAGATATGCTTGACCATCTTGTTTTGTTAAAGTTTCCAGAAATATAAAAACTGGAAGTTAGGACGAGCAAAAGTTATCTCCAAAATCAATATTAAACTCAGTCCTTTTATTTCGGTTCATTCAAATGTTGTTTACTAATTGGATAGAAATTTTTAAACTCCGCCCTTTTCAATATCACTAGCATATTTTCTGTAGTCCGCCATTTAATAAGAGAAAATTTAGAAATTTTAAACATCGTGTATCATTTTTTCATCGATCTAATGTACGTTTTTATAAGAAAAGATATAAATTTTAGTAAAATAATTAAAAAGATTAGAGTTATTTTTAATGATCTACTTCGTCATATTCAGGATTCTCTTCCTTAAATTTTGCTGCGATCCTCGGTCACATATTTCAATAAAAATCTGCACAGGATAGTAACCGCTATCTATAATATTGTTCCAATCAACTGTATCTTTTATTTTCATCCAAAAAACTTTATACTCAAGTGTTGATAGAGACAAAGAACAGACATATGATCCTTTTAATTGATTAATGTATATTTTCTTGAATGAACTCTGATGATAAAGTTTGATATTTAGCAATGTTATACCAATTCAATTTGTTTTACGTTATAATCTCATCATATCTTCCGGATAAATTCATATTTTTGAGAAATGTCATCCCAATGTTCTTTTTTCAAATCTCTTTCGTGTTGCATGATAAAAAGATCGAAAGCACCTGTAATGTCCCGCCATCTCTATTTATTAAGAAAAAATTTCAAAATCAAGTTTTTATAAATTGGCTCTTTTTTGAGTTACATTCAGCACATTTTCCAGAAATTCTCTTAACTCCGTTAATGTTTGCATAGTATTTTTATATCGTTTGTGGAAGTTTTTCTCTTTTACATCTCACAGACATATATATGAGTCGCGCCATTTATTATAAGGAAAATTAGTCATCGTAACCACCTACTCCATTAAATCTGTTGTCGATGTTTTCAAAAGTTTTATCGACATCTTCTTTAAAATTTATTAAAGTTTTCTTCTAGTTTTATTTACTTTATCGAGATATAAAATCGTTGTATTCAACGAGTTTATGATCCAATATTCTCAAAAGTTTTTGTGGCATCTAAACTAAACTTATCAAAAGACTGCTTATTTGTTAGTAACTTTTTCATTAATTTCGCCAAAGTTTTCTTCTAGTTTAATTAATTTATCATGAAGTAAAGATTGATTAGTATAACTACTCTTTCAAAAACTTCACCATTTTTTCTATCGGTTTCATTAAAACCCTCTTGAAATTTAGCGAAATCTTCCAAAAAGTTTGTTATTTTTCCATAAAGATCGCCCTTTATATAGATTGAAATTTTCCTCAAAATTTGTAAATTTTTCATCACAATTTTCTATAGATCTTTTACTTCTCGCTTCAAGTTTTTCATAGACTTCTGTTGTAAAATCTTTAACATGCTGTTTATGATTCTCATAATTTTGTTTTAGTTCATTAAACATTTTAATAGGAATCTTCTAATTGAATCATTACAACAACATCAAATGGATTAATTCCTTTACTAACACCGCTAATTCTTTTTCCTTTAAAATCTAAGGGCATTTTTAACATTCGGATCATGTAAATCAAACAATATCGATGTTTTTCTGATAATTTTTAGAGGGTTTTAAAATTTGTTCTTTAACAACAACATCATGTTTGTCCAATACCAGGTCGAACACACCGACAATTCTTTTCTTCTTATTAGCCAAACTAACATAATTCTTTTCAACTTTGATCGCTTCAGTAATTTCATCAGCTTTTTCGATGTGAGACATTAAATTGGTAAATAATTTTTTTACACCATCATCAACTTCTTTTTCCAATGTTTTTATTTTATCAGCAACTTCATTTGAACTCATGAAATTTGCAAGTTTGTTATCATATTCTGCTTTAAAAATCTTCAATCTCGACAGCAAACATATCTGAATCTGGAAGGTTTTGTAATACATTTTCTAACTTGTTATCAAAACTCATTTCTCAAACTATCAAAATTCAAACTATTATCTACATTTTGAATAATTTGTGTTCCAAATACGTCAAAAAATTTTTGTGAATCCATATTTAATTAAGCAATAATTTGTTAACAACTTCTTTAAAATCTTTACCATCACTCAGTTCATTCAACACAAAAAACACATAAATGACCACAAATTGGGGGATCTTTATAGTCTTGAATCTGAGAATCATTGTAGTAAACGCTTGATTTTTTCAAATATTTAATCAATTTCTATAGGTGGTTTGTCCTCAATTCTTCCATACGAATCAAAATAAAACGCAATCTTATCATTTTTATAATAGCAAATCCAATGTGTTCCACTTCCCATAATCGAGTCTAAATTCACAATTTCCACATTCAAAATTTCTTAACTTTTTCAGGTAATGTATCTCTCATGAAGATTCCTCTAAAATGTTTAATTATTTTTGCAGATTTCTTCCAATTCTCCGAATGTTAAAGGTTTAAATTTTTTTTTCAATGTTTGATTTCACGTAATTCAAAGTTTTTTCATCTAATCCAGATCCTGTAACATCTTCCAAACTCTTTATCTAACCAATTTAAAATGTTTCGAACAATAGGAATCACATCCTTTTTTTAACGATTGGAGCAGCTTTACGAACATAAGGAACAAACATTTTTAACAACTGGAATATTTTCTCCAAAATCTAATAAATTCTTTCAAAAGTCCACCATTTTTAAGTTCTTTCAACCTGATTATAAGAAAATTCTATTCTGGTTCCTTTATTGTTTTTCTTATGTTTTTCGAGTTTATTGTATTGTCTATTTGTTAAAAATATCTTATCTTCGCCATTTTTTAGTTGATCTATTTTAAATTGAATACTAACGGGTATTTTCTTCTTAAAAGCGGATTTTATTTTTTCTTTCTGATTTTTGCTGAAATTTACATTCACCTCCATTTATATAGTTAAAATTTCAAATTCTCTTCGATTCCCATTCCTAGTTTTCTCTTCAAAAACATTGCTCCAGCTGTTGGAAAAGCGCAACAAATCTTTCACCTAAACTAGCATCTTTTGATAAAAATCTATCCATTGCTTTATCTTGCAAAACTTTATCTGCGATATGTCTGGAATTTGTGTCTCTATGTTTTGCATAAAAAATATCGTGTTCCATAGCAGCTTGATCTAATTTATTTATACCAGTATCTCCTCTTTTTAGTCTTTTTTCGAGTTTTGTGCCAGGCCCCAGATTACTGATAAGTTGGTACGTGTAATTCAAAAGGTAAATTGTTTGATAAAATCATTCAAAAGTCCGCTACCCTCAATCATAGATGAACTTATTGCCGGCAAATAACTCGTTTTAAATATTTAATTCCATCAGGTTTTTTCAATCATTTCATAAAGTTTGTTCGAAATAAAATCTTTAATCGCTTTCTTTTCGTTCAAAAAATTGTTGTTTCCAGCCTTTCTCTTGAGCATAAATATAATTTAATAATTCCATCGAGTTTTGTCAAATCGTCGATATATCTGTATTCCAATCTTATTATCACTGTATTTTCTCACACCTGATCCTTCGATTCGTTTTTCCCAAATTGGTTTAATCAAATTGAGATTATTTTTTACCTTTTACTTGACTTTGGTTTCTTAGTTGATGGATCATTATTTTTGTAAATTGAATCAGATTTCCATAAAATTTCAGTATACTTTTTCAAGTCTTCTTCAGAATATAAACCGTCTTTTGGAACATCAGTGCCTGTTAATAATCTCCATAAACCTTGAGTTCCTTCATATGTTTTTTCATTAATAATGATATCATTATGCTCAAAATTCACGGGCAAATTTCCAATCATAAAACTTTTCTTTTTTCTGTCCCAATACAAACCAAATTTATCATCACTTTGCTCTAGGAAGAAATTTTTTTACCAATTTCACCAATTATTATATCCGTTGTTCCAGGACTTATTGGTTCAACTATGGTAGAGTCTTCAATGATTCGAGGTCTAAATGGTGTTGAAGATGGTAATTTTGGCAATTCAAACTCAGATTCTGGTATCGAAATATCAGCAAATTGTCGTACAACTGGAAACCAAATTCATTCAAATTTTGATTATCGCTTAAAAACATTTTCAATTTTGCCCTCAACAATTTTTTATTGCAGATGTTACAGGTTGATTAATTTTTTGAATAAATTCTTGTTCTTTTTCATCAATTCGAATCTGTTCTTTTAATTCTTTGATTAATTTCTTTCTTTTCTATTTGATCAAGTTTTTTTGCTTCTTCTGAAGTTACGTTCGCCATTTATTTAGGAAAAATTTTGAAACGTAGAACGTGAACGTGGAAAACGTGGAAACGTTAACACGAAACGTGAACACGGAACGTGAAACACGAACGTAAAACGTGAACACGAAACGTAAAACATGAACGTGAAACGTAAACACGAAACGTGAAACATGAACGTGAACGTGGAATGTGAACACGAAACGAGAACACGAAAACGTGGAACGTAAAAACGTGAACGTGAAACATGAAACGTGAAACATGAACGTGAATGTGGAACGTGAACGTAAAAACATGAAAACAACTAGATTATCACACGTTTATATTGGAAAATTTATTCAAATATTTTGCCATTTTTAGGCTTCAAAGTTAGATTAATAGTTAAAAATCCATAGTCTTCTTTCCAAATTTTATCACACAATTCATTTAAAGTGGTTAAAACTCATATCAGATCCCACATAATTGTTGTAAAATCTTTCTCGAATAGTGATTCGTCCTTGCTTAAAAAACACACAACATATTCAAAATTATTTCTAATAACTTGTTTATCAACCTTTGAAAAAGCATTGGGAAAGATAGATACAAGATATGTTTTTGTGACGGGGACATTACGAAAATATTCCTTAATAACGTCTTGATTTTCTAAAATACAATCATCAAAAACGATTAACGAATTTGGTTTACATTCGCTTAACGGAACTATGTCCTCAGAAGCATTATAAAATGTGATATTTTTTTGTTTAAGTTTTTCTCAATATTTTCAAATCTTTCTTGTAATTTTTTATAGGCGTCTTGTTCTAAAGATTTACTAAAAACATACAAATTGGAATAAGGAATCAACCTATTGTAGATAAAATTCAATAGTAAAGTTGTTTTTCCACATCCACTTGAACCAACAATTAACAATCTGATTGGTTGATCTTTCTTATTTTCTTCAAACGTTTGAAGTTTTTATTCTGATCTTTTTGCTTTAAAAATTTCTCCACTTAAATAGAAGATTTTCATCTTGAAGCAAACGCTTGCGAAATGAAGCTGTTCAAGTTGGACTTCAGAAAGCTCTAAAATTAGTTTTAAACTTGGAACATCCTATACACTTAGAGGAAGAATCAAATTATTTTATCGGTTTAAGCGGTTTTTATTCTGACAATTTTGTAATAAAATATTAGTGAAAGTTCTCCTTATTGCATAGGATTTAGTGAGAAGAACATAACAAAATACTATGGTTTAAACAAAGGATATTATACTTTTGATCAAATAAAAAATTCCCTTAAAAATTATCTGAAAACATTCAAACAATCAGATAAATCTGTAAACTTTGACGAAAACAAGTTTGAAATGCAAAAAAATTATCTCTCTATTAAAATTCAAATAAAATCACCAGTAAGAATAATGTTTTCAGCAATTATTGTAGATTTGTTAGGGTATGTTCAAGAAACTATTGAGCCAAATCAGGTATATTTAGGAAATAAAACGCCAAAATTTAGACCTTTCGATGTAATTGAAGTGCACTGCAATCTCGTTGAACCTAGTTTTGAAAATCATAACCGAACATTTACACAAAGAATCTGAAATTTTGTACACTTTTTTCCCAAATGTTGCTTATGGATTCAAAAATCAGTGAAAAACCAAATGAAATCGATTATATTCCAATTAGAAAAAATATTAAAAAGAATTCAAAAAATCGTTCTGACTATTCAAGACTCTGAGGGAAATTTATTAAATAATGAGAGTAAAACAACAATATATTTAAGATTGTCGAAAGAATGATGAATCAAGGGGGGAACGAATCGTTCTTACCTTCAAACTTTCAAAAACGAGTTGATAATGATGATAAATACCAATACTTTTATCTAAAGATAAGGTAGCCCTCGAGGGCCACCTCACAAATATTCACAAAAAATACGAATAAAGACAATGTTAAAGAAAAATACAAAAAAGCTTTGAAAACATAGATTCTGACAAGGGTATCGAATCGCGACTCTTACAAAAATTACATCCAGACACTATTTTCATCAATGAACCAGGCTTTATTCTCAAAATAAAAATTACTAGTTAAATTTCTTTTCTATCTAAATGGAGTCAGTTGTAGACCTACTCAATAATCAACTAAAATTCAATAACAAACATATCTTTACGATTGTTGACCGAAAAACAATGTGATCTGGTTTAAGGGCTAAAGGACGTAGCAAAAATTCTAGAATATGAAAATACTATGCAAACGATCAGAAATAAACGTTGACGAAGATGATAAAAACTTCTATTTTAATCTAAATATAAGGGGGGCTATAAATAGCTTACCTTCAAACTTCCAAAATAACACTGTTTTTCGTTAATGATTCTGGACTTTATTCTTTAATTTTGAGATCGCATAAACCAGAAGCGAAATTGTTTAAAAATTGGGTTACGAAAGAAGTATTACCTTCCATTAGAAAATATGGTGAGTACAAACTCAAAAAACGAAAATAAGCAGTTAAAAGATGAAATAAAACAAGTTACAAATTAAAGATGAAATGAAATCATTGAAAATAGAGAATCAAGAATTGCGAATGGAATTAATGAAGAGAGATATGGTATGTAAAGATTTTGATAAGAAAAAACACCATGTTTTTGTATTAATTAAGAAGAATCACATGTGGGAATGGCCTTATTACGTTATCAGAGCTCAGAAACGAGAAATACCAAAACCGATTAAAACATCTAAAAATAAATTATCCTGAATTAGAGATTTTTGTTCATTGATGACGAACCAAATTCTATCAATCTCTACAACCAAAATGAAAGAATCTTTTGAATATTTTATACAAACGGAAAATCATTTTACTACAAATATGGCAGAATCTCGACTGATTTATAGAATATCTAAATTACACGATGAAAAATGTTAAACATTCGAATTATTGATAGTTTGGTTTGTAAATGTCTTTCTACAGACTGAGTAGATAAATGATTGCAATTTTCTCTTCCGAACCTATACGCAAAGGAACTGGTTCATAGCAAAGATTTGTTTAAGCACAATTCTTTTACCAATATGCTATTGATTTGTATTGTCATTTCACTATAACTAATGAGATTATATAAAATTCTGAAATATTCTTAACCTTTTTTACAACGTTTGGCCCTTGTTGTGCACTCTTCATTCTCTTCTAAAGTTCAATTTATTTCCATTTTTATCATATAATTCCTTTTTCTATACTTTCTTATTACAATCCTATACAACATAATAGCATCAATCCCATCTTTTTCTAGTCTTATCTTCGAAAAACACTTCGTGACAAATCTTTAACATTCTTGCACACGTTATCATACATTTCTTTTGGGCCTTCCATTTATATAGAAAAAAATTACGAGCCTTTGGACTTTTTCAATTCATATTCGTAAAAAACTTCGGTTTATTTCTCAATTTTCAAAGTTTCCAAAGTTTATTTAATTACGTCTAATATATCAGATTTTGCCTTTACGCCTATTTAATTATCCCATACGGTACTGTAATCTACGTCGATCTTATTTTCTAGGACAATTTCTCTTGATCTATCTTTAGCGATTCAGTCGCCAGCTTTGTTTATAGAGTGAGCAGGTATACCAAATCGAATGTTTATCAGCTTTTGATTTACTGTTCCATCTCCCCTAAATTCTTCTTCTTATCATGTCTCGGAGCACTAAATCATTTCTCTTCTACGTTTTCGATATTTATTGTTTTATTTACAACGCTTCTCTTAATTTCCTTTAGTACATCTTACTGGGATTTTTGTCTAGATCGATTTGTTTACGATAAGTACATCTTTGATCTCAATCCACAAAATTTTCTTCTAATATCTTCGCGCGTTCAATTCTGTCTATATGAATTTCCCTAATTTACCCTTCTTATTGTTTTGTAAGTTTAGATAACATTCATGAATTCTTTTGGATAATCGCTTGTAATCATAAGTCATCTATGATTTTCTTTAATAATTTTAAAAGGATCTCTGTTTCAATTCTAGAAAATAAACTGTCTGTATTCCATGTAACACAAGATTCACATATCTGGATTCAAAACTTCTTTAATTTTTGTTGTAATAAACTCGTAACATTAGCAATTTTGAGATGGTCGGAGAACTGAAAAATTCCTATTGTAAATCGGTTTGTTAAATTTAACCTTTTGTATTCGTACATGTGAGCTCGCTATATCAGTTGTCGTCAAAGTATTGTTAAAGGCATTTGAAATTTGTTTTTCTTAAGCTTGTCTTCATTGAAAAAATTCTTCATTTCCTAGCTTCTAATTTATTTCACAAACAATCCTGTGTTTCTCTACTATGTTTCCATAACGATTTTTCCAAAAAAACTGAGTTGTTCATCCAGGCTTATAAATAAGTCCTTTTTTCAAAAGTCCCACTTGTTAGCCTTTGGTCTTCCTCATTGTTTGTGTTAATAACTTCAATAGCTAACTTCTTTCATAAACAAAGAGCTTCTAGAATCAAATGCGATTAACTCTATTCACATGTTTTCAAAAATCCATAACCTCCTTGTTCAAAATTAGAACTTCAAAATTTCTCGAAATATCTAAAAAATAATGTAAACAATGGTCGAGTATTCACGTTTTATCCAGTAGAGTTTGTAGCAAAGTTTGATTTTTTAAAAAGTGTTCTGGAAGCAAGAGGGTAAATCTTTGTTTTTTGAATGTTCGTTGTAAATTTGTTGGATATTCTAGATCAGGACTTTCAAGATAATATAGCCCATAATCTTTTTTTTCGTACAGCCCATGTGGAGTTCCAAAAATTGTTTCTTTCCAAAGATTCTGCAGTTGTTGTACACAGTTTTCTAGCGATCCAATCCACTTGATTACCGTTATATTGGTAAATTTTGCATTAGGCCATACCCATAAAGGTTATTAGGCATCGCACGGATAGAGTCCAACAGATAGTTTTCTGTGCTTTGTCTGTTATCAAACATCTTTTAATATATTTGTTATATTTGCTCTTCACATATCGTTTTAATCACATTGAGAAATGCCTCCGCCGAATACCTTTTTTTCGATCAATCAAATAACATATTCATAATCCACTTAATTAGCATTTGTAATTCTATCTTCTCGTTAATTTTAACATAGCATCCCATGCATCCCCCCCAATGATAGACTAGGGAGCTGTTATGATAGTGTGTCCCTGGAATCAAGCTTTATAGCAATTCAAAACAAATATTCCTAAAATTTTCAAAGATGATCCAGCTGAGCAATAGAAACATCTTGAATTGGTTATAGAGATCAGAGTACAGATTTCCTAGATTTTTCTCTTTTTAATTTTTGTTCCAAACAATTTAAGCTAGTGTTTGAAAATCTTTCTCAGAATGATCATGCTCCTCTATTCTGTCAGAAGAGATGAAAGTAGAAATCTTGAATTTTACTAGCCTCTTCTTTGTAACTCAAAGTTTTTTCAATACCTAATAATTTTTTCGATTAAGATTCATAGGGAAATATTCCCTTTTCCTGGACAATATTTTAAATAATCTCTTCTTTGTCATTTGCGCATCAGTGCTTTTCTATAATTTCATTTCAATATTCTGTCCATCCTGTTATAAAATGATTTTGTATAAGTTTGAAGTCTTTTCTTTCTTTAAATTTTTCGCTAATTTTTTCGATAGAATTGACGACCAGCATTGGAATCCTCAAACGTAGCTGGTCTTATCGAAAGAGAATTTTTATGAAACTTTCTTAGGTTTGTCACCATCAAACTCTATCACCCGTATCCCAGAAATTTACATGATGTTAAATTCATACTATATTCCGCTTCATCGAGTTGTTCTTGCAATCAAAATCAACCATTACCGTATTGTTTTGCCAATTTCTTTTTAGTTGTACAAATGCGTATCGTAAATTAGAACATATTTGGTGACCAGGAAAACCGGGAATTATTCTGAGGGAAAATTTCAAATTCTAGATTACAAATTCTTATTGAAGCTGACACCTCGATCAATTTTCCAAGGTCAAATGACAGTGATTTTCTCTGCAAAACATTTTTTGAATGCAAATCATAAGCAGAACTCCAATATATCTTGGTACAAAACAAACCTAAAGTTTTTTCAGTGGTCTTGATACGATATTTCTTCACAAATGTGGCAAAGATTTGAATTTTTGATACGAAATTTCTTCTTCGTCAGTCAATTTCATGGGCTTCATGTTCTTTGAATTATATTTTTTAGCTATGTACTTCGATAATTTATTGAGTTTCTTCAAACAATTTTTGCAGGAACGTTCGGCAACTCTTCTTCATTTTTTGCTCGATAACATATCGTTTTGTACATGCGATTGGTCACATTCGACACTAAATATAGAGTAAAACCATAAGGAATGTGCCTCTGAATCTTGGTTGTAGTCGATCTTTGTGGATTGTTCTTGCATGTCGGAATTTTTTCTAATATGCTCTCAAAGTCCATATAAATAACGTACGGATGGTTAAATTTCTTTTGATAATTAGTAAATTTAGTTGTTTGACCTGGAAATGGCATAATAGGTTTGCATACTTCATGTTGCTTGCAAATTTCTAAATGATCTGCTAAATCTCCAGATTTGTAGAAATGGCTTAAACATCTTCTACATAGCAATTTTTTATGTTCGTTGTTTTAGATAACTGAGAACTCACTAATCTATTTAAATCTGTTATCAACAACATAATGAGATTTGTCTTCTTGTTTTACATACAGTAGATCAATATTTAATTCTGCATCATATTTTTCAGAAATTTGTAACGGATACAACCTTAATACTTTCATCAAAACTGTAGACATTGATAGACATTTTTGGATATTTTGTACTTGGAATTGCAACTTCGTTTCTCAAATAATTGTATATCTTTTTCAAGGACATTGGATACTCGAAACCTGAAAATATCTCGTCATTTACAAATTTTTCATATTGTTTTTGATCTTTCGCAGTCTCTTTCGGGTTTTTCAATAGCACATCGGATAGATAAATAAAGCAATAATCATCTTTATTTTTTGATATTTATACAAGCTTTTTTTATCTTTGATTTTCTTTGGCAAAATCGATATATGATCCTGCGTTCATCATTTCGTGTTTGTTAAGGCTCAAAACTAGTTGTTTGCAGCTTTTAAATGTCCATCAGAACCCTTATTTGGATGATTTGTCTGTTCTCGATGTGTTAATTTATTAAATTTGCTTAGTAATTAAAGTCGTTCACGTCGAAGATTTATCGCTTTTATAGTAAAATACATAGGACAAGTTTGTGTGGTTCACCGTTCACTAAAGTTCGTTTCGTTTTCGCATTCTAAAGATAAATAACCTTTCATATTTTTAACGGTTTCTTGAAATTTTTCTATTAAACTTTTAATCTCTGGCCTCATAATTGATAGATATTTGTAAATTGACATGAAATTTTCGTTTAAATTCGTTAAAATGTATTGCTTGAAAAGACCGTGTATTGAGGATAAAACTTCTACATCAAATTGATAATTTTTAGGTTTTTCGTTAAGAGTTTTGTCAATTTCTTCGATCATTTCAGACTTAGTTTTATCGTTTGTTTTCTAAGGACAATTTTTCAGCGATTGATTGAAATTTTTTCATCATTAAATAGATTGAGATCTTTTTTATCTTCCCTTAAAGCTTTTCTTTAATATCACGCAATTTTTCTATATTGTACATCTTTTAGTGACCATCGATTTGATTCTCTTTAGCCCAAGTCCTCAAAAATTTAGTTCTTTTTCATAAATATCTTTATTTTTCAGATGATTCTTTGAATTATAAATGACTGGTGTAATGATGTTCAAAAATGTCTTTTTTGCAGTATGGGCACTCTATCTTTTTCCGCTCCATATTTAAAGAGCAAAAATTTGTAAACTAAAATTTTTGAGAAGTGGTGATTTTTGATACAAATCAGCACAATTTCTGGTCAAATGTTTTCAGATTGTTCTATTTATTATATATTGAAAAAATCTTTTAACTAAGTTCTTCCCTGTGTTGCCGGCGCAGTGCTACCAACATTTTCTCGCTCAACGGCAATGGCCAAAACCATATTCTAAATTTCAAACAATTGTCGGAGTTATTAAGAAAAATTCCACACTAGTTTAGTGTCATGAGTCATACTCTCTACCGGGTCATGAACAACATATTTGGGCGAGATTGTAATACAGTTTACCATAGTTGTTATTTAAGTAAATTGTATTGTGAATTGTTTTTTAGAACATATTTATGGTGTATTGAACAGTTATTTGTATTGATTTTTGGGCTGTCCCAAAAGTGGTCCAGAACCCGCTCCGGATATTAATTATCTGTGTTTTGTACATAATTTATGGTGTGTTACTTGAAACAGTATTTGTATTGATTTTTGGGCTGTCCAAAAGTGGTCCCAGAAAACCGCCATACTGTTTGATTTTAACAGATTGCGCTTTATTGTCCTTTTAAACTGTATATTTTTTTTTCTACATTGATTTCTCTGACTGGGTCCCAAAAGGTGCGCACAGTAGAACCAGCCATATGTTCATATCTACTTAATATATTTATATATATTATAGTGTTATATATTATATATTATATACCTATTATATATACTGTTTACACTAATTAACTATTATTATTAACTACTACAGCAATATGTGTCAAACTGTGGTTAATAAATTCATTTTTTTAAGTAAAAAAAGACAATTCCAATGAAAATAAATTAATACCAAATTAGTTTACCCTTTTGTTAAAAGGAAATGTTATATTTTTCCATTAAATTATTGGTTTAAATCGTCTTGGTAAAAAATTTCTGTTCTGAATTCGGGTGAGCACTTCGTATTTGCCACCGTAGTTTAAAGAAGTTGTTGATTTATAAATTAATCAAGTTTAATATTAGAGTCTTTTAAATCCTTGTATTACATATTACACATTACTACAATAACATATACACTATAATAATATTGCTTTATAGTTTCTCGATATATTGAACCTGCTTAAACTTTCCTTAAAAATTGTGCTCTTATTACGTTTTTAAACTGGAAATTACTGTTTTTGGTCATTATTTACAACTCATTCTTCTTTGTTCTTTGCGGTTCGTCCCTATAGCACTATCAAAACCTGTTTCTTTCTTCGATTCCTAATGTGGTCAACCCAACAGCCACTAGCGAACCCCTATTTCTTTATGATCTGTGGTTAGCTACACAACTACCGGATAGCAATCCTTTTTCGAACATAACTGTGGGTTAAAATTTGGAACCTATTTTATTTTAAACATTTCTTCATGTGCTAATTCTTCTGTAGATAATGGGCGGAACGGCTCGGTCAATCTTTGCATATTTTCAATAAATTCTTTTACGATTGCTGCCTAACTTTTCTAAATAAAACTACAGAATGAAATAGTTACAGTATATCTAACTGTGGTTCGTTCACAGGCACTTACTGATTCGTGTTCTTTTTCGATCCTAAATGTATTCGCCCACAGCATTTATTAATCCTATATTCTTTTTGATTGTAACTCTCTGGTCCGCTCTTAGCAAAAACTACATCCTTATTCTTTCTCCTCCCCAACCGTTGTACTATCGATTTCGTTTATTTTGCGATCCTACCTGTGGTGCGCCCACGTCACTCTACTCATGTCCCTACTCTCTCTCAGATCTAACTGAGGTTACCCTGGGTTTATATCTCTACCCAGCTAGACTGAGCCTACCTGATAAATACTATTGGAATAGATCTGGATGGAGAATGATTTTAACCAACTCAATTTTTATGTAATAGTCTGGGTCATAGGAGTAAAATTTACATTTCTGCTAGTACAAATTGTATGAATAACATGATATATTTTTGTATTTTGTTCAGTAAATTTTATTGCAATAATTATTCAACATAATTTATTTT
>NW_025783050.1:0-39854 GCF_021130785.1 Homalodisca vitripennis | reverse complement strand
AATATGAATAACTTAGTATCGTAAACAGAAAATTTAACGTTTTGCAGTGTCTTCAATGTATAGTTTTTCATTTTTATTTTAATTTTTTAAAATAACTAAGACAATTTATTTTAACGGATTTAATTTTCGATCAAACCTTAATAAGTTGTCAAAGAATCTCATAAAAAATTAACTTCCGACCAAAACTAGAAAACCCTTAAAACACTAATAATTCCCTTCTTTGCAAGTGAATGCAATATTACATAAAAAACAGGTGCACTTTGTAACCTTTTAAACCTTTTATATTTTTATGAAACAATAATTAGACAAATGCTCTACTTAAAGGTAGCGAAAAACAGCTGGCGTGCTTCATAATGGCTTTCTAAAGGGCCCACCAACAATTTCGTAATAAAACAAATCGAGTTACTTTGTTAATTTTTTTTTTTTCACTTTTCATTTTTTCAAAATGATCGATCTTATGATGTTTTTATCAATTCCATTCGTTTTTGTTTTGCACATCGTTGCCGATAAGTACGGGAAAAAGAATAATTTTTTAAAAAAATAAGCGGAATTTTTTTCCCAAGCTGTGGAATTAAAATAATCTCTACTTAAAAAGTTTTAAAATGCAGGAAACAGAAAAATCAATTTAATTGGGAAATTACTAACTCTTTCCTCAACTCCCTCACGGCTCCTTAAAATAAACGTGTTTAACGTGAAATTTTTTATTTGGGTGTCCGAAGCAGGAAATAATTTAAATAAACCATTATTCTAATGAAATAGTAAAATTTTAAAAGAAGCTTTTCGGGAAAAAAAGGTTTGAAAACATTTTTGTTAAACGTATAAACCGGCATTTTGTGCCAAAAAGCTGTACACATTTTACATACAATCTTTAAGCTACGTATGAAAATTTTCATTATCAGCAAAGTTTAAAAAACCATTTAAAAATTTTATATTAACTTTGGTTTCTTTATACATCAAAGTCTCCCCCAAGGAAGCTCTAAGTTTATTTAGTCCGTGTATTTCACCAGAATGAGGTGGGGTTTTAAACAGGCGTGATTGTAAAAACAGAAGATAAAAGAATTTTGATATACGTTATTTTCCTCTTTGCTCTTCGTTTTATGGGAAAGTTCTCGAAGTTTTGGGGCTCCGATGCTCTCAAAAGAAATTTTTAAAAATTGCAATTACTTTTAAAACAAAGGATTAAATCGGGTTAAAGAGCAGTCTAAATTCTTTAAAACCATATATTTAAACTTTGTAAAATTGCAGTATTTTTTTATTAAAGTAGATTAAAAAATGTTCCCCCTGTGACACGATGAAAAGAGAATTTTTTTTTTTAGTGGCTACATGATCTGTGATAGGAAAGAAAAAATCCTCAAATAAGTAGATCGGACTTTAAATTTAAAAGCTAATACCCCAAATGGGTTTTCGGAAAATTCACGGTATAAAATGAATGTTTTTGCATAGTAAAATGTTCTTTAACCCCCCTATGTACCCCAAAACTCTTGAATCCAGAGTGTTTTTGGATTTATGTTAAGAATTAATTTTTGGGAAAAAATAAGTACCTAAAATTTAAATTTAAGTCTGATTTTTTTTTCTGCGTAAGGTCCGTTTAAATAAAAAAAAACAGTAGGTTAAAGGGCCCCAATTTTTTTCCCCTTTTTGTTAAAAAACAGTTTTTTACATTCGGAAAAATATTAATGTAAGAAGTTCTTTAAAAGAATTAGTAAAGGGGTTTTTGGGGGGTGTTGTTTTGGGGGAGTGTGCCCCCCCCTATTTGGTAACCCGCCCCCCCCCCAACGCAAACTTACTGTAACGGTCAGCCGGGGGGCAAATTCGCCCCGTCCCAGGATTCGTTAGTTTTTCCCCAAACACCATAATTCGTTTGGCAGGTAAAAGAAATAAAGTGATTTTGAGGGTAGTGGACAGGGGTTAGTTTCTTCTTCAACCCTTTGGATTTTTGAAGGCCTGGAAAAAACCCTTCCCCTTTTAAAAAGGGGGACCTTTTTAAAGATGTGCGATTTTGCTGGTGGTTTCGAAAATTCCCCGGTTGTAGGCCGGAGATGTAGACTCCATCTAAAAAATTTTTTTCCCCGGGGTTTTCCCCCCTTTTGTGTACCCCCTTCCTTTATTCACTCCTTGTAGGTATTTTTAAACTCTTAAAAAAAAAAACAGGGGAAAAAACAAAAAATTTACTTTGTATTTTTTATAAAAAAAAAAATTTTTCAAACGAAAAAAGATTAGGATATGGTAAGCATTTGATAATCAAAAAATTTTTCACAGAAACCTTTGAAACTTTCAAGTTAATATTTTCCCCCCGTTTTAAAAATTTTTTTCTAAATTTAACAATATGCCCACCGAGTTTTTAATAAAAAGTACCCGGGCCTGTTTATGTAATACAAATCGGGGGCCTTTAAACAGGATAACTTTTTAGAATAAAAAGAAACAAAAGGTTTAAAGGTATTAAAAATAAACAATGAGTTACATGGAAAAGAAATTTTTTTTAAAATAGAAATTCTTAAAAAAATGCGGAGAGCAATTTCCTTTTTTAAAAATTTTTTTTTTTTTTTAGTTGCATTTTTTTGGATTTGGGGCCGGGCCCAAGTATAACAAAAAAAATTTAAATCGGGGGTTGTTTGGGGTTGTTAAAAATTACTTTCAAAAAATTTTTTAACCCCTTATTTTTAAAAAATTTGTATAATATAATTTTTTTTACAAAAAAAATTTTAAATTGTTCACATTTTCCCGCTAACAAAAAAAAAATTTTTTCATTTTAATAGCTATGTCATTGTGCGATTTAAAGTTCCTCATTTAGGTATTTCAGGTTTTTTTTTAAAAACAAAAACCCCAAAAAAAAAGTTCCCAATTCAGTTTACATTGTCATTTTGAATAAAGTGAAACCCCTTCCCCCCGTTTTTGTTTTTTTAAAAAATTCCCAAACGTTTTTTGGTTTTATGCCGTATCAAAATAAGGGGGTGTGAAAATTTTTTCCCCAAAAAAAATTTATCAAATTTGAGTTTTGTTCGTGCATCTCTTTACCTGCATCTTTGTCAAGATAAAAAAAATTTAAAAAAGTCAGAGGTTGAATGGCCAAAATATTTTATTTGATATGAACCATAAACAGTTTAACCCTTCGTAAAAAACCCCCAATGCAAAAAGTTTGGGAAATGTTCGGTGGGGTTTTGTGGGGGGGGGACCCCCCCCAGTGTAAGCCGGTTTTCCCCCCCCCAAAGCGACTTACTTTTTGGGGTTTTCCCTTTTTCGCAAATTCAGCACCACCCCCGGATTCGTTTGAGCGGGGCTGCCAACCTTTCCCCTTTTTTAGCGGGGAAAAAATGAGATTTTTTGGGGGTTTCCCGGGGCGGGGGCTAATTGGTTCCTTAAAAGGGGTTTTTGGGCTTTGAAAGGGCCGGGGAAAAAAAACCTCGGGGTTTTGGAAACCTCTCAAGCTCTGCGTTTTTGGTAGGGGTTTTGCCCCCGGGGTTTTGGGGGGCTCTGGTTGTAGACCCCAAAAAAAAACTTCTTCCAAATTTTAAAATTACCCTTTAAACCCCGTATCATTTTTTTCTGGTGCAATAAATTTTATTGCTAAAAAATTTTTTTTCGTTTTTTTTTAAAAATTAAAATTTAAATTTTCATGCTTTTTCCCCCATGTAATTTTTTTGGGGGAAAAATTTTGGGGCTTTTTTAAATTTTTTCTTTTGCATTTTTGGTTTTTCACGCCCAAAAAAAAGATAAAAACAAGAAATTTTTTTCTTTGAAAATTTTTAATTAAAAATTTATTTTCCCCTTTTTCCCCTTGGGGGCAGCGTCTCAATTTTTTACAAAAGGGCGGGGGAATTTTTTGGGGGGTTTCCCCATCCGTTTTAAGAAAAAAAAACCGGGCGAAAAAAAATTTTTTAAAAAAAAACTTTTGAAACAATTCTTTTTTCAGAGGTGAATTTTGGTGCACTAAGGGGAAAAAATGAATAAAAATTTTAAAATCAGCATTCGAATCTATTTTTGTCATTTCTCCCCAATTTGCTTTTTTGTTTGTTTTAAAACTTTTTTAAAAATTTGATGTTGTTTGTAAATTTTTTTTTTAGTTTATAATTTTTTTTAAAAAGCTTTAAAGCATTGAAAAAAGTCTTTACCCCTTTTTAAAAAGTTAGTAAAAGAAAATGTTTTACTTTTATATGTTGAAATGGGGGGGGGGGTTTTAAAACCCCCAAAAAAATTTTTTTAAAATTTTGGGGAATTTTAAAACTGTTCAAAATTTTAAAAAAAGCCGGTTTTTGAAAGGGAAATATTTTTAAAAAAAATTTTTTTTTTTTAAAATATTTTTAAAAAATTTTTTTTAATTTTTATACGGGTGATTTGTATTTTTTAAAAAGGGGGGAAAAAATATCAAAAATCTGTAGGGAAAAAAAAAAAATTTTTAAAAAAAAAATTTTTTCGATACCTGAATGAAAAAGGGGGGGCAAAAAACCCCAAAAAATAAAAAAAATTTTTCCGTTCCCCCAGTTGGGGGTTCTATTAGTGGAGCGGACATAAAAGGGGGTGCGAAAATTGTGAAAAATTTAATAATGGGGGTTTTCAAACCCCCCCAAAAAAAGGTTGATTGGGAAACCCCATGTTGGTTCTATTATGTTCAATTATGGCCTTTGCATCTTTAAATTCAACACAATGTTCAAAAATTGATTGTGGAAATACGTTTTTTATTTTAAAAAATTACGATTTGAACTAAAAAAAAAGGGGGTTTTTTCTCTATAATAAAACTAGTTTAATTTTTTTTTATCTTTAAAATTAAAAAATTTCCCCCAGTGAAAAATTATAACAAAACTTTAAGAAAATTTTGGGTTTTATTCCCATATGTGCTCTTTTGTTAAAAAATTTATGTTTTTTTTTCCCCAAAATTTTTAAATCTTTTCCCCTTAATATTTTTTAATTTTTTAAAGTTTTTTTTTTTTTCCAAAAAGTTTCCTTGGAAAAATTCTTTAAAAACCCGGTTTTTGGCCCTATCTCTTTTTGTTTTAAAAAATTTTAAACCCTCGTTTTTTTTTTATTTTGAATATCGGTTTTTTTTTTACCCAAAAAACTGCTTTTTCCTACTTTTTTCCCCCAATACATTCGTAACGCAGGGCGTCAAACTTTTTTAAATTAGATTTGTTTTCAACAAAATCTTTAAAACCAAAAAAATTAAAAAAATTTTCGTTTTCCGCTTTAAAGAGGGGGGGAAAAAAACCCCCTTTTTTTAAAAGTTTTGGGGGCGGGGACTTTTAAAAAATTTTTTTTTTTATTAAATTTAAAAAAATGTTTAAAATGAAGAAAAAATAAAAATTTCTTAAAAAATTTTATTTTTAAAAAATTTTGGGGTTAATTTTTACTTTTGAAATTTTTTTTCCCCCTTAAAAAAAAAAAATTTTTTTAAAAATTTTACAAAAATTTTAAAAAGATTTTTTTTTTTAAACGAAAAAGTTTAAGTTTTTTTTAAAACCATTTTTTAAAAATAAAAAAAAGGGGAAATCCTGAAGTAAAAGAGTAAGGGGGGCATCTTGTATTAAAAATTTTTTAAAAAAAACTTTGTTTCCCAACCAAACATAGGGGTCCCGGGGATTGTGTCACAATAAGTGGGGGGTTTTTAAAAAAACCCCTTTAGAACAAATTTTGCGTTTTTTTTTAAAAGGGGCATATTTAAAAGGGGCCCCCTTTTTAATGATTTTGTTTTTTTAAAAGACCATTTATTTTTTTCCCCTCTAGCAAAAAGTTTTTTTTGGGGTTTAAAAAACCCAAAAAATTAAAAACCCCGTCCTTAAAAATTTTAAAAAAAAGGGGAACCCCCTTTTTTTGGGGATAAAAAAAAAATTAAGAGATTTTTTTTAAAAAAAAAAATTGAAAAAAAAATACATAAATAGTTCATCAAAAAAAATTTCCGATTTCTTTTATGAAAAATAATGAAAATGCTTTGTGTCCCCCTTTTCTACGCTGGCACGCTAAAACTCTGTCCATGAAATTACCCTGACGGCAAAAAAAATTTTCCCTTTTTCCCCAATTTTGGGCCCCCCCCAACCCTTTTCAAATTTTTCCCCCTTTTAAATTTTTTGGGGGGGTTTTTCCGGTTTTTTTGGAAAAAAAACAAAATTTTTTTTAATTTTTAACCCCAAAGAGAAAGTAAAAAGGTTTGTTAAGGGGACACGCCCTTGGTGGCCTTTTAATGGTGGAAAAATTACAAAAAAACCCGACGCGATCCTAAAAAAAGGGTAGGGAAAAAAAACACAATTGTTTAGGGGGGGGGTTTTGGGGGGGTGGCCCCTTCCTGCTGAAACCAAAAAATGGTTATGTTACCCAAAGGACCCCACAAAAACTCCAAACCCATTTTTAGGGTATGGTCCCCATTCACTGTCACAGCCCCCCTTCCCTGTTTTAAAAAAAAATTTTGGGGCCCCGGAGGGACAAAAAGCCGCCCCAAAACTTTTCACCTTGTTTTTTAAAATTTTCCCCCTTTTCGTTAATATGCGGGGTTTTCTGAACCCCAAAAAAGGGGGGGGTTTTTTTTTTAAAAAAATTTTCCCCAAAAAATTTGGGGAAAGGGCGCTTCATAAATGAAGTGTATTCATTGCAAATTTTTTTTCCCCCTCCTGAAAAATTTTTGCTAAACCCCCAAATAAAAAAAACTGTCTTTTCTTTGGTGTTTCTGCCATTTAAAAAATTGGGGTTCCCCTTTAAACGGAATTTTTTGGGGGTTTAAATATTTGAGATGGACAAAGGGAAATTTTTCCGAAAAAAAAACCCCCCCTTAAAAACCCCCAATTTTTTTAAGGGGAACGGAAAACTTTTTTTGTTTTTCGTGGGTAACACCCCCCACCCGCACAAAAACCCCCTCAATTTTTCTGTTCGTTGGGATTTCAAGGGGCGAGGCCAGAATTTTTGGGGGGTTTGAGGGGTTTAAACCCCCTTTCTTAAAAATTTTTTAGAGTCGGGGAACTGTTGTTCTTTCGGGGCTTCATTAGCCCCCAGAGTACCCCGAAGTGCCAAAAACAGTAGCCCCAAAACTCCCCCCACTTGAAAAAAAATTTTTAAAATTTTAAAAAACTTTTGCGCACAATTTTAAATTCTCCAGGGTTTTGCCCCGAATGCACTTTTTTAGAAAAAAAAAATAAAATTGCGCCCAAAAATCGGAATGTAGCAAAAAATAGAAAAAAAGGGCAAAAAAAGTTCCAAACCCGGGGTAAAAAAAAAATTTACCGGTTTTTTCCCAAAACCGGGGCTTTTTTTAAATTTTCCCCCCTTTTGGACACGGTTTTTATTTCCCCCTAACTTTAAAATTTAAAAATTTTTGTTTAAGAGTCTTGATTTTTTAAAACATGTTTTTTAAAATTTCCCTTTAAAAAGGGGTTTTTCTGCCTGAAATTCACACACACACAATACACACAAATTACAAACAAATATTACATTGTCGTTAAAATGTAGTGCGCCCAAAAAAAACAAATATAAATATACTTCTTTTGTGCACTTAAATATCTTAACCCCCTCCCACCACCCACCCCCAAACTAAGCAAGTTCTGGAATCAATGTTTTGAATATTCTATTCAAACCCCCCTTCCACTCTGTCTTATGGTGAAAGTGTTCTCCGCAAGTTTTTGGCTTCACCACAGTTCGTCTAACAGAGAAGCTTTCAATGTGAAAAATTACCTTATTTTTTGTAATGATCCTTTAAAAACAGGTTAGAGACCACCAAGAACCTAAAACCCATTAAGGGGGTTCGGTAGGCCCTATCCTTACAATGCTAATTAATTCCCAATTTATTTTATGTACCTTCTTCTCAGGAACAACTGGTTTCGATTACATGTTTAAAATTTCTTACTATGTGTTATTTTTTTTACGTCCTTATCATGAAATAGAAGCGCAAATTACGCATTTTGGTTTTAAAGGAAAATTTACATTAAAAAAAATAAATTTTTTTTGTAAAAATAGCATGGTTATTTTTTTAAATGTTAATGTTATTTATTTTATTTGCGTAGTTATTAAAGGATTTTTTTTACCACAAATGTTACACGCTAAATATGTGTATATTGGTGGGCAATGTACAGAGTGGTTTTTTTTTCATCGAAATTGAATCCATCTTAATTACTTCATGGAGATTAAAGGTACATAAGTAAGAAACAAAAAAATTTAAAACTTCCGGGAAATCAACGTTAAAGTATTAAAATTATACCATCTTGGTCTTACTTGGTAATATGTAAACTGAAAGTTAAATGGCATCCTGCCTCCATAACTGGGAATCATCAGGATCCTACCAAACCTTCCCATTCAATCTTCCCAAACTTCCTTTTTATGCACTCTTTTACACGGGATTTGTCTGCTTCTTTGTTTGCACACTCTCCGACGTATCATGCGCTGAGGCCTTTTTTTAGCCGGGATATTAATCTTTATTGTTTTCAATAGCATCACAAAAATTCTGCCCAACCACATCAATCCCAGTTTCTTAAATACCATACACCTTGCTATTGTTTTCCTTTATATAAAAGTCATTGATGGCCATTCATATACAACACTAAGTGGAAGTGTCGTTGAATTGACTTTACAAACACGGTTTTCGGTAGGCGAGTACCAAATTCATTTAGGTATCACCAGGCACTCATTGGGATTCTAGGTTTGATATATATACCATGTAAGCACTTTTTTTTAGAAGGTCAGGAGCACTAAAGATCTTTGAAAATAGGTTTTACAGAAGCCTCACTACCATTATGGCAACGTGTGTAGGTGGAAAATGCTGTTTTCCATGATCAATATTTTTCCATTTTGGACCAATGATTTTTGATATTTAACACACCAAACTATCACTTCCTTTTGGGCACAGTGCCCATGTTGAGGATTAGGAGTTACTTTGATAGTAAATGGTAGTATTCTGCCCATATAGCTTGCATTGTTTTTTTTTTTTTTTTTTTTTGGGTTTATTTTTTTTTTTTTTTTTTTTTTTTTTTTTTTTTTTTTTTTTTTTTTTTTTTTTTTTTGTGTTTATTTTTTTTTTTTATTTTTTTTTTTTTCAAATGTCATTCAAAATTTACCTATATTTTCTGCGTATGGCTAATCCGTAGTATTTCTGCAAATTGATTAATATAGCAGCATCTGTTAGTCGGTTGCGACCCAGCCTAAGGGTTTTCCATCAATTTCGTTTTGCCTTACTCTTCTTTCTAGCTTTTAATGTCCCTTAGGCGTGTGCCCATACGCTTTTTGGAGATGGTCCAAATGAACTCTAATTTTGTAACTGGGACAGTCAATTAACCATTAAGGCATGCTTTTCTAATACACTAGCAAAACCCTTTAGAGGTCGCCGTCTCCAAAGATATTTCCAATATAAGCGAACATCATAAGTTGGAAACGGCACCAGTTTGAAATATTTTACAGGCTCCTACCACTGTCCCATAACCCCCACTTACTCCTTGAGTAATTAGCCACCTGCAATTATCATCATGATGGCCAGTAAACTTTGGCCTCATACAACGACAGTACTTAGACAGTTTGGACTGGCATCTACAACTGTTACCAGTATCAAACACTTGTTAGCAGGTTACCAACGCCATTTTGAGATGTATAGTCCACGCTTTTGCCCAAGTGCCGTCCCGATGGGCAAACAACACCAAATCCCCTTATTCTCCATCATATTATTTTCACTGTGCTTCTTCTAACAACAGCCTCTGTTTCCATAAATGAAAAACATAATATCCTCAGGAGCTGTAGTACCCCTAGGAACTCTCATGTATATCACTAAACTTTGTAGGAGTAGGTTTAGGCAAAGTTTAGCACGTCCGCCAAATAGAGGATTTCACAAGCGACCTGGCCCCTTCCAATAGTTACGGCATAACCGTACACTAACCTAACATTTAGGTCATAACATTTTATTGTGTGATGGGTTATCAGGTAAAGTACAGCAATTTTCATATGAAGCTAATGTCTTTGTACTAAACAACCTGAACATCTAAAAATCACCTGAAAAGAAAAGTCACAACACGGCCTACCGACATCTTGAGTGAAATCAAATTGCTTCATGGAGCAATGTTTACAAACTGCTAATATTAGAAATTAATATTCAACACAAACTATTCAAATCAACTAAATTATCATAGGCTAGACTAGGCTACACCATCAAACCAAAATAGATTGGAAGTAAGTTATTGGAAATTATTTCCTAATTTTGCCTATTTTGAAACGACTAACTGGTTTCATCTAGACTAGTCACATCCTTCCATAACAACATCAGCATTAGGACTATGCCTAATTTTTCAGTTTCTATCGTAACGTCGTCTTCTTACAAAATACTCGTTTCCTTTTCTTGAAAACACTAGTACAGTCTGCCTAGGCGCATTTTGAATAAATATATTCCTTCCTAATAACACTAGACACAACACTTTAGAAAAAATAAATTGTAACTGTGTATTTACTTTTTGAGTTTTCACAATAAAGAATAAACTCATGAATGTAAAAACAAACATATGTTTTCTTAACTTCTCTTAGTCTTGCTGTTTATCATTGAGCCACAATACTTCAGGTTAGCCAACCATGAAAGAAAAACAACTGTTTCTGGATGCTAGTTCATTATAAAACAAATAAATAATTAGTTATTGTCCGTTACCATAGATACAATTCTGGTAAAAAAATTGCAGGCTGTGCAGACAAATAATGTTGTATATGTTTTTTTTTAAAAATACTTTCTCCTATTGTCAGGAATTAAATAATCTTTTAGTCGTCAAAATGTTCAGAAAAACAACACAGAAAATATAAATTGGAAATTTTAAAAAAATGTAATAATTTTTTACTTTTTATAACCTTAACCGAACCCCCTTAAAGTCCTCGTATATTTTAAACTTTTCTTTAATAAAATATAACAATCCTTTCTACCTAAAAAGTAAATTTTATAAAAATGTTTTACCAACTAGCTGAGGCAAGATGAAAAGAGGAAATAATTTCTTATTTGCTAACAGCTACAAGATTAAACGTAATTAGGTGTAAGGTTAACAAACTCTTGTTATAAATTCAAATTAGTCATTTAACAAGATCAGGACTTTTCAAGATAAAACCATTAAGCCTAATACCAAGTTCAGAATATAGAGCAAATTATTGAAAAATCTTGTGGAAAATATTCTACCTTAAAACCCTTTTTATGATAGCCTTTAAAAACTGATTGAATTGCCAGGTTATTTTGGTTTAATTTTTCATGTGAAATAATGTGTGGAATAATTTTTCACTTTAGGAAAAATACCAAAGTCTGGTCGCAGGTTTTGTTGTGTTATAAACGTGTCACGTTAAAAAAAAATTAAAAAGATCATGAGGTTGAATTGCCAATATATGTTTTTGATATAAATTATAAAACAAGATTTCCATTCATGCAATACTCCCAATTGCAAAGAAGATAGGAACGTGTTCGGGTGGGTAGTGTGTGTGTGTGTGTGTGTGTAGATTGTGGGGGAGCTGTGGACCTTCCCCCAGTGTAAGCCGCTCCGGGGCCAACGCGACTTACTGTAGCGGTCAGCCATCTCGCCAAAATTCCAGGCACTCGGCTCCCAGGATTCCATTAGAGCTGCTCCAAACACCCATTTAATTCTTCCTAGAGCAGGAAACAAGAACGAAGAATATGTTTTTTGAATTGGTAGCCCGAACAAGTTTGATTAGTGATTTTCTTCTTCGAGAAGTTATCTACACTGGACCGGCCTGGAACACAAACACCTCTTTGGTCCAAGAGACCTTTCAAGGTCTGGCGATGCGAGTAATGTCTGAGGATAGACCTCGGGGTTGGGGACTCTGGCTTTACTGTAGACGCAAAATAAAACTTCTTCCCCTCCTGTGCTGCCCCTTAAATGTCTTTCTCTTGCTTTTACTACACTCCTTGTAGGTAGTTTAGTCTCTTCAAGCAAAAGACACAGGCAACAAAGAAAATGTTGTTGGATTAGATGTTATAAGGCTTCTCTAAATCTTTCCTTGCAAATTAGTAAACTCGATAAGAGAGTCGAGAAGAACTTCCAGCCACAAACTTGAATCTTTTAAATAAGACATCTAGTTTCCTAGGAAATCATATAATGTGAAAACTTTTCCTTTGATTTTAATGTCTCCATGGATAACAATACTTAATTGGTATTATTAGATCTTTGAAAATTCTAATACTAAAAATAAAAAAAATAGAGATAAAAAATAAAACTATGCTTAGACCAATGTATTATTTTGAACAGAAGAAAAAAAGTGAAATTCTCATGCGTGTGAAGTGAGAAAATACTTGTTCTTTTATGGCTACAAGACATTTTCTTATAACATAAAAATTAGCTAAACATTATTATGAAACGTACGTTCTAAATAATATATAATAGCTAAAAACAATCTATTACCTCGAATCGACCATAGTTAAATGAACACATAATTTGCATATATGAAATGTTCAGGCTCTCAAACTCTTAATTGGACAGTGTCTTATTGTGTGGGTCTTACCTCACACAAAATAACGAAAAACACGAAAATACGAAAAACGCTGAGTGAATGTCAAGCGCAACCTTCCTGCATGTCGGTTGGAAAATTGAAGTCTTTATTTGTTGTTTGTCCAGTGTGTAACACATGGTTCAGGACAGATTGATGGAGGTCCTTTACTACTGTTTAAAGTCTCTGTCTCTCTCAGTACCCGGGGAATTTGCTTATTTTGGTTTGATTATTGGTGGAAAAATATTTTTTTAAGGGTAAATTTTTAAACACTGTCTACCTTGAAAAGTTGAATATAGAATTGAACTTAAAAACCGAATTTCAAATTTAACAGTTAACAAAAGAAGTAGAGTTACAAAACTAACGTGTTGTTAGCGTTTTTAAAGCTACATTGGTTTATATTTTTTTTATTTTATTAAAACTTAAATTAAATTGAAGATTTTGGGATCGAAATATTGGGATTTTAATTTTAGATTATATTGTGAAAAGTCCAGGTTAAAAACAAACATGTAATCCTTTGGCAAGTTAGTACTGGTAGTTTTAAATTGTTAGGAAGGCAGGTTGGACTGCCTTGAATTGATTAGAACTAATTGTCTTGTTGCGACTATTGTTCTCCTTGTTTGATACAGCTGGACCAATGAGAGAACACCGCGGATGTCCTGCAAAGTTGATTGGAAAGGGAAGTATATTAAGCGTGCCGCTCATAATTTTTCACCCTTCTTTTGGTTATTTTCGTGATTAAGTTGATTACAGTGCGCCGTGTTTCTTAATTTTTTTCCGCGAGGGATTTTGAGGTAAGCACCAAATTTATTGTACGTTTTATTGAAATAGTCTTGCTGATCTGATATTAAATTAATTCTGTTGTCTTTTTTATAGGAAAAAGTTAAATTCGTAGAAACTACAGAGCAATCTTAAATAACTTATTCTCGAGGAACAATAAAGCATAACAGAATCATACAAGTTACATTTGGTTCATGCTTGCAAGAAAAATGAATTAAAATTGAACTTTTTTGTAAATAACCTTTAATTGAGATTTGGAAAAGTAGTAATTTATTAAATATTGTATCTGTAAACTGTTTTATTGTGAATTATTAATTGGAAATTAATTGAACATTAATAATTGTTTGAGAGAGTTGTAATCTGAATTGCAGAGACTTGAAAGTTAAGGTTCAAACTAGTGTAAAAGAGAAGTTTCAATTTTTATTTTTTGAATTGTGAGTGTACTTATAAAGTTTTATTTAACCAAAAATGGCTCTCAAAGTGGACTTTTTAAGTAAGGACGAATTAATTTATGAACTGTGGTTCAGTGTGAGAACTAGACCAGATGACACTGTAAATAAGCTTAGAAAATTATTGAGTAAACTAACTTACTAATTGGCGAGACCGTGGTGAGCTGCATACAGGCATTTCGGCACGTCCACTACAGGAAGTCTACATGGATATATTTGGACCTGTGCCTAGATCTTCAATGCGGGATAAATTCATCCTAATCATGGTGGACGACTTCACAAGGTGCAATTGGGTCGTGCCTCTCAGGAAAGTTGATTCAGGTATGGTGTTGTAAACTTTAGAGAGTAATATTTGTTTTAACTTTGGTTTACCGGAAGCTATTGTAAGCGACAACGCTACTTACTTCACCAGCGCGGAATTAAGGGCAAATCTTTTCAAATGGGGGTGTGTGAAATTGATCACTACAATCTTGTACAACCCCCAGTGTAACAAATCTGAAATATATTTATGAAATTTAAATTCAATTTTGACGTTCTTGTATAGTGATTGCAAACAGAACTGGGACTCGTGTGTGAATGGACAGTACCGGGTATAGCGCATATTCTTTAATGTTTAATTTTAAACCTAACAATAAGTTGGAGTTTAAAGTGGAACTTGAAATCAATTTTTGAATAATAATAATATTGTCACGATAATGGCCAAGTAAGTCGAAGATGTAAGGAAAGTACAAAGAAGTTAAATTCTAAATTAGAAGACACTAGATTAGTTCCAATGTTCCAGGAAGCTAACCGGGAGCCTAGAGTAATAAGGAACTCTAGCAATTTATGACGATTTAAATATAAAACACTTATAAGAATATTATATATGGGGGACTGGAGGAGGTTAGGTATTTTAAAAACGTCTTGTATTATCGATTTTAAACCTTTTACATATAAAGGTATTCATACATTTTGAAAATAACTGTTTGTGGGCCATTGAAGAATTATTTATTAGGATTTTTTTTGGCCTGGCATTGAGTCTCATACGACTTGGATTCTTACATTTAGTCGTGTTTAAAGAAATTGTTATATACCAAGAATATAGATCTAACTTTTCTTTTGTAATGCAAGACGGAAACTCAAGTATTTTATTACGATTTAAATTGGCAACATGTACAAGGATGGTATTAATTTTCTTATAGAGGTAATAAACAGTTCTTATGAAGAAATTCGAGGAGATAAGGCATTTTTAAATATCTTATATTATTGATTATAAAACCTCATATTTGCTTGAATTGAACAATAATATTATTTGTGTTATAGTAATAAATATAAAAAATAATTTATTAATGTCAACCTTATATTCACGGGACTTATCAATTAACTTACATATACTTACAATATAGTATCTAATATTTAGATAAATTAATATAAATATGTGAGTTAAACCCGATAGCTATTATCTCAGTTAATGTTTTAATTTGATTAGTGTATATTATGGAATAGAGAAGGGAGGAGCGAGCAGCTGTAATGTGTTTTGCTCTCTACCTTTTCCTCCCTTCCACTTCCCATGAAAGGAAAAGTTACCTTGACTTTTCGTCTTATATGTGTAGTTCAAACGTACGCTTTAACTTAGGTCTGTCAGTTAATTTAAACGAAATTTATTGGAATTGGAACCCATTTGTAAAATATGTGATTACACGTAATATACATATCTTATTTATTATATAAATACGAAAATATGTGATGAAATATGAGTGGATGTTTAAAATATTTTTTCGGGTGTTTATAATATGTTTTATACCCAATTACAAAATGTGTTGTGGACATATTTAAACAATATTTGGCATGGATAAAACTTAGACATCAGAATGATACATAGACATGATGTTTCAATCCCAAATTATTACTCATTAAAAAAATAATTATTCTAGAGTTTTTGTATTTGCCTGAACAAGTACCACCTTCCCAAATTCCATTTTGCTACAAATAATAACGGAAAAAATATTACCTGACTTCTAAGATTAGCAGTGATGTATTCTAACTATTCAATTTATTATCATTTTGAATACTCTAAATTAGTCGTAATCTTGAACATCACAGTCAAACACAATTTATACGAGTTGTATCTCCTTATGTCATTGGCTCTTTTAGTTTCACCGCACAGTTTTACTTTCCTCGGTTCATCCCACAGTCTGAGGGAAATCCAGAAAATGTGATGCCTATGAAATCTTAATATAACTCTCGAAAGCCTTATTACGAAACTTTGTTTCTATCACACGAATAAATACAATAATAAATGGTTTTTATTGCCCACTGTAGATCTAGGTGATCAACTTATTTTCCTTTTTCTTGGAACTCATCCTCACTTCCACTTACACCTTATTAATTTAACTACCAGCTAAACTAAAAATGAATAATAAATTTAACCGTTTCAAACTTTAATAAAATTAAGGTTATACTTTCTATTTACTATGTGTTTTCTTTCATCACCTGTTTTGAGTTATTGACAATGCCGTCATATAAAGATAGACGTATGGAAAAGCTCACTTAAATAGATTCGTAGTTATATAAAAAGTTCTTCTGTACTAAAATCAAACTTATGTCTGTGCATGCTCAAAAATCAATGTATACGCGTAACTTTAAAATGATGGTTTTTCTCATTAAAATACATATACATATATATTATATATATATATATATAGTATATATATATAATCATTTACGTGTCTATGTTTATTTAATATTTGTAGCTTTCTTATCAAGAAAACATGTAAAAAATAATTTAAAAAAAATACTTGTTTTTAATCTCAATAATTCTTTCGTTAGCGTTCAGTGGGACAGCTTCAGTAAAAGACAAAATTATTCCCCGTAAGAACAAATTGAAACTCTCCTATTTGTGGTTATATAATTATGAGAAATGTCTCATTTAAAGATATGATAAATATGTATCTAAACATTGTTCTTCTAAGGCTAAAATCAAGATGGCCACCAGTATAACCAACTCCTAAACTACGAGGACAAAATCAAACAAACATTTGCAGTTTATTTGAGGGATGTGCTTAATGGTAACATTTACGTAATTATCACAAACACAACACACAATACATTCATGGTTTATTGTTGTATAAATTAGAGGTTATTTGTGGTTAAAGATAAAAATGTATTAAGAATGTATTACGGAAAATGTAAAAGTAATAAATTTAATAACGGATTACTTGAATAACCTTCGAATTTCGTCAAATTTTTTATAATAAAAATGAATTTTTAGCACATTTAGTTGATTTTTCAGTCAATTTGTACGATTTTATAAGAGACTCGCATACTGTGAACTAATAATTTTCAACATTCTAGAAACCACAAGTTATAAAACTATTAGTTGCTGTAATTTTAACATATCAGTATGATTATAATGTTATTTATTTAGATATAAAGATAGTTTTAAAACCATTTTCGTGTGTAAAACTTAATTATTTAAAGTTTTAATTTAATGTGCTTTAAAGGTTTAACTATCCATTGTAGAGTTAAATTTGATTTTTACTTTTAACAAGCCATTAACTGTTTTTTTAAGAAACATTTTTGTTTTCAATAATTTGATTTATTTTGCAGATATCCTGCATACTAACATTTTTATATTCCTACAGATAGACATAGAGAAGTTTTGCCATAAGAGACGAGCTTTGTGAGTGAAATTAAGGCTTCAATGACGCTCAGAAAAATATCAGGGAAAGATTTACACAATCTTGCAAAGTAATCTCTCCTACGTATAAATAAATATTCGTTCAAAATTTAAAACGAAAGTTTTAGATATCCTTTTGATAGGTTACGCTAACGCTCACACATGTTCCATTGAGTCTAGACACATTTCAGTCTATATGTCAATTAATCCTCGAGATATTGTACGGACTGACTGACAGACAGAAGGATACGTCCCACAAATAAAAATGTTCTGTAACACAACCTGCATGTACCGTACCATTGGAGCACAGTGTTCCAGAGTTCAAATATTTCATATCCAAAGAGGCCTTTATTGGCTAACCACTCAATGGTAAACACATTTACGTTCTTCACGACAATATTTCAATATTTCATGGACACTTCTAAACTGACAAACAATGGCTGTCTGGTTTTGATTCATGGTGTAATATACCATCTCGGCAGTGGATGAGGTATTGACAGTGGCAAAATGTAGTTTACCGCTTTCAGTCAACCCTTTGTTTCACTAAATAAAAATATATATTTAAATATTGATTATTTGCATGGGTTTATTTTATATTTGAAAATGTAATAAACATCAAAGAAAGGAACAACCGTTCATCAAATATTGCTTAATATACTTTCTTAATAATTGTTTTCATCACTGATCTTCAACTGCCGCACGTACAAGCTAGTGTAAAAAATTTTAAACGTGTATAAAGTTAAAATAAATTAAAATAAATAAATCTCACTTAATCGTGAAATGCACTGTGAGACTGTAGATTGGGTGTCCGAGGCAGGAGTTATATTATTTTGGTAAAAAAAGACAGGACTGACTGAAGAGTACAATAACGCAGTTGTTTGGAACAAGACGAAGCATCCACCTTTAGGGAAAATGCAACCCCCGTCACAGTGTAGATTTTCAAAATAGAGGACAAGTAAAACTTAAATAAAAATTTTATGGAAAATCAGTGCTGTATGGGATTAATACACAGTATACATTTTTACTGTTATTGACTGAACTAAGAAGCAATATGTTGAAAATTAAAATAATGTAATATTTAGCATAGTATTACTCATGTGTTAATTGTAACGGGATACGTTTATTATCAGCTGTTCCAAGATTTGTTTCTTACATTAAATTTTTGTTCAGCACTACAGAAAAATGTTTATAGTTTTTTACTTCTGTTTGATAGAATCAATCTTTAACTTGCTGTAGATGTAGCTTATATTGGTCACTGTTAAATTACATTAAAAACATAAAACCAATATTTAATACATTTTATTGTTTTGTGAGGCCTTTCGATATCCAAGATATCTTCTTCAGACACATCACAAAAAGATTATATTGTGATTATAAGGCCTCACAAAACAATAAAATGTATTCAATATTGGTTTTATGTTTTTAATGTAATTTAATCTTTAACTAGTTATTACTCATTTAATTCTTTGTATAAATTTATTATACACACTTTTGAAAATGGATAAACTTGCTAAACCAAAGTCTGATGTAAGCCATGGAGAAGAACAGTGGATGAATATGTACGAGACATTAACAAACTTTGAAGGAGACCGTTCTACAGAAGAAACATCAGACAAGAATGAAACTACGAATACTAGTAAGTTACATTAGTCCATCTATCTTCAAGTAGATGGTCTACTACTTAATGAAGTCACTATTTGAAAGTCTTGTATTTTAGCTCGAAAAACGAAATTTACTTACAGCTCACCATAGCCGTGAATGTTTAAAGGTTTTATAGGATGATAGGATTTTGGACGTGTTCAATCATATATTCAGTGTTCTATCCTTAGTAAAATAACGATGACGAATGATCGAAATCCTGTTTTCATTTCGTGAAGTTTTTCTAATACGATTGAGCGTCAAGTTGGTTTGTAAGCAACGAAATTTATATTGATATTGAAAATGTATAAAGCCCATTTTAAAGGTTTTGGTTGCTTCTTTAAAAACTTCAAAATACAGTTAAATCTGGCAAGTTAACCCTCTTCTTTGTACTTTTTCTTTTAATAGAATAGTTATTATTTTTTTCCTAAAAACAATCAGTCCTGCTTGCCTTAAATATTACGTGTAAATTGTTCAGTGAGACTTAAACATTGTTATAGTTATGTAAAGAATGCTAAAACTTATTTTTAATATTGGCTTAAAACTTATTCAAGACAAACCCAATATCTAGAACAAAAAATTTTTTAACTGGAACACATTTGTTTGTATTTATATGTTAAGGAAAATTATTAAAAATTTGAAACCAAATTACGAATATATCAAAACTTTATGGCACAGCATGTGTGTAAATTTTGACAATGTTTACTCCAATAAAACAAACTGGAAACCAGTGAATGCAGTCCCATTGTCCGAGAACAGATAAAATTGGCCAATAGGGCGCAATGGAAGGTTTTTGAGCCAACCGTTCTTGCGACTCACACGTGAACCACGACAGTTTTTGTCGATACTTTCAGTCTTTATAGTCTATATTTCCATTTGATAAGGTTTATTTATTGTATTTGAATCATTACTTTATTCGCATTAAACATTATATTAACTCCTTGATTCACTTACTGTGTAAGTCATTTGGTTAATGTGGAACTGAAAATAATCTAGTAGGTTTAAATTTATTCAATGATTACAAAATGAGTTATAAATGTAACTATTATACTACCAATACTTACTATTTAAAATTATCATCTAAGTAATTGTAAATCCATGCAATAAAAGAATTAACTCTAACATAAGTGTCTCTCGCGTACTGACTGAAGGAGTACAAAGATCACGTTTAATATTCTATTAACTCTTTGTAGTCAGAGGAAACTACTCGTTCAGTCCATGTAAATGAAGCTTTTATTTGCAAATCATTTTATTTTCAAAAAGTCTTTGTGTATAGCTTAGACGAAACTAAGGATCAAGAATCATTCTAAATTCAGAATAAATTAGTTTCGATTAGACTTATCGAGCAAGAGCTATATACATATAATGTGAAGTACAACTTGAAAATTCTAAGACGGTATTTTATAAAATAAAAAGAATACTGTTTAAGCCACGTTTTCAAAATTTGTTTGTCAATCTAGAACCAATGTTAAATATGTAATTAAAATATTAACTCAAATATAAATTTCCATCATCATTTCCAAGTTCATTTGTCAGAAACCTCTCAAGAGGACAAGCTCAGCTAATAATAATAAGCAGTTACTGGGAGGTAGAGAAATTTAAAGTAATCAGATAAATGAGGAACAACACATCCTTCAAAAGCTTCAAACACATTACTCACATAAACATAGCATTATTAAGCGTAAGTGAGGACAAATACAGAAGTTCGTGTGGACTTTTCTGCATGGAAGAATCAATTATTATCTGGCACTGTTTGATCTTGTAACAATTTAATGTTGCAAAAATCAGTGAATATTATTAGTTAAATCGCATAATAACTATCACGTGTATTAATATTGATATTAAGCTATTGATAGTATAGGTTAGCTTTTTAAGTTTATAAAGCTCTGAGTTTACTCCCATAATGTAATGCTCCTTACACTTCCTCATTATTATGGAGGATATGAAAAACAGTATTTAAGTACACTATACTTTGTATGATTCTGTACAACTTTTCTATTAGAATTTGCAATATTTCAAGTTATACAGTAGTGTGACCGATGTAAATAAGCCTTTACTAGAGAAGTAAGGTTTGAATCGACTCGAGGAGGTTTCATTTCTGGCTGACTTATAGTTTTTACCAGTAAGTACAGTAAAAGACCGATGTGTCACTTACATCTTGTAAGACCCATGGAAGTTCAGGAGTGGCACATCACAAACCGCAAATGTTGGGCTAAAATGGTTGATCGAGAGGTCTAGTCTACTGCTAGGATGACTGTTGGAATGGATGGAGTTCAGGCTCTTACTAGTGTAGACATGAGGGAGTAGATTCCCTGTCTGCTTTCACTAGAAGAGACCGGAACAGAGCGAGCCTCCACATCTTCTATGGTGCCTTGACTGATATATAGAACTCGCTATCCCTCGTCCATTGGTTTTTCCTCAACAGGAAATGGATCATACCACATGCTAAACATCCATTCACTCCTTTAGGACAAAGTGTAAAGAGAAATTTCGCCCTTAGAGGACAAAAATGAGGTTTCAATCAAGATTGTACTTTGTCTTTGTTGGGCCTTCGAGTGTATCATTTACACTCTGCTTACTACATTGAATGGGTTTACTTTGTATTTTATATAATAAACAAATATTTCTTTACCAATTGATTAGGATATAATTATGCATATTGATAATGTGCAACGTTCTTCACAGCAAACCAAGTAACTTTGTAAGTTATCACTTACGTTGCTTATTGTTTCATTTTAATCATTTTATCTGCTGAGTAGTTACGTACAAAAAAAGTTATGTATCTATTTAATCATGTTGGATCTAATGTAAAAAGGGTTTCTATACAGAATCTAACTTCCAAAATATAAAGAAGAAGAGCTTTAAAATAATAAATAAACAATGAGATTATATGAAACAGTTCAGTTTTAAGTAGAAGAAGCTTTAAAAAAAAACTGTCGCAATAAAATTTCGTGACGTAGTGCATCGGTGAAGTAGCGCAGTGAGAGGAGGTTAACTCGGCAGCTTGTTTGGTGAGTTATCTCGCACCGTTGTACTTTAACTGAGTTGTGAATTTTACATTGTCTGTAAAATATGTCAAAGTAGTTTATTGTTTAAGATATATTTTACTGATTCAAGGACCATAATACCTTTAATAAATGTGATAGCAAAACCTTTAAAGTCTATACAAGTATGATATTACAATATCACATCGTAGAAGTAAAATCTTTGATTGAAATGGATTCAATTTTCAAATTGTAAATTTTCAGAGAGCAGCACCCCTTTCCAGGTAGAGACATAAGAAAATATGTTTTGTAATATCACCTTTACTACTCCACTAAAGAGAAAAGAACTTATTAGAAGATACTTCGTTTTTTTAAACTATACTAAATATCTAGGTATTAAAATATCAAACTATAATAAACTTCGTTCATTATGGAGGAGGTTTTGCACACCGTTGTACACTGGAAGAAAAGTAGAGGCCAGAAATATCCACCAGTTTACTAAACTGGCCAGTAGGTGTATGCACAGGACCAAAAATATATCCACGTTTAAATGTTATAAGTGGGAGTCATTGGTGAGTGGAAGAGTAATAACTTTGTCTTCCAAGGCATTATTTTAACAGCCGTTTTTGCTAAAATCAAACAATCGATATATTTTCCACTTGTCTTTTGTTACAAATATTTTAACCTCTTATTCTGATAATTTATGTGCGGCACTTTAAATTACTTTTCAATTAAACCAAATCAAGTACAATTTCTTCTTTAATAATAAACGTTTTACTTTAAACAATTGTCCTCTTGTTATAGCTCCTATAACTATCGTTCGTTTAATTATTTTAATTCTGTTGAAAAGAGCTAGAAAATGTTATCCTTAGGTTCTTACTACATGCTTTAATTGTTTTTCTATTTCGTTACTTCAGTTATTGAAGGAAATTTTTATATTATATTACAGCTCAATATTCAATTGAAATTGTTCAAGGTTGCACTGGAGTTTGGAATATAAAATACATTTATGGTGCATTATAATAAAAAGATAGACATTAAATACATAGCATTAAACTAAGTTTCATTTATTAATATCAATATAATGAACTAATTAAATTGCTTATATTACTGTATATTAATACAATATAAGTGACAGTACAGTATGCAAAAATTTTATTGTCTGTATAAGTGGTCAAACTGTATATAAAAATATGCCCCTTTTATGCAATAAATATCCCAAAGGCTTTTAAGGTATCCAAATTTCGTTAAAATATGCAGTTCTGCCACTAAAGTAAAATGTAATATTTTCACACTGCTGAGCACGATGAAATAAAAAATTACTTATTTTAATAGCTACAAAGATTCAAGTAATAGTGTATGTTTAAAAACATTGTGTAATTACAATACCCTCTTATAAGGTTAGATTAGGACTTTCAACTAAAGCTTTAGCCAAATACCAAGTTCTGAATACAATGTACAGGAAGCAAATAATTATTGTAACCCTTTGTGGAATAAAATGCTACCATAACCTCGTTATGATAGCTTAAACTGAATACCACAGCTTTATTCGGCGTTTCATGTTGTATCTGAAATAATGTGTCGGATAATTAGTGTGAGTCTGTGGGTTTTGTTGCGTTTCAAGTGTCACTTTTCAAATAAATTAAAAGAGATAATGGGGTTGAATGGCAAATATATTTACTCCATAAAATACTCCAAAACAAGAAGATAGGAAGTGTTCGATGTTGTGTGGTGTGTGTGCGTGCGTGCGTGCGTGTGTGCGTGTGTGTGTGTGTGTGTGTGTGTGTGTGTGTGTGCGCGTGTGTGTGTGTGTGTGTGTGTGTGTGTGTGTGTGTGTGTGTGTGTGTGTGTGTGTGTGTGTGTGTGTGTGTGTGTGTGTGTGTGTGTGTGTGTGTGTGTGGTGTGTGTTGTGTGTGTGTGTGTGTGTGTGTGTGTGTGTGTGTGTGTGTGTGTGTGTGTGTGGAAAAGATTTTTGTGGAATATGCTACTACCTTAACCACATTTATGATAGCTTAAAATTTAGAATACCAAATTATTATTTGGTTTAATTTTTTTATGTGAAATAATGTCGAATAATTATTTTCTTAAAAATATCAAAGTCTGTGAGATTTTGTTGTGTTTAATGTGTTATTTAAAATAAATTAAAAAGATCATGAGGTTGAATTGCCAATATATTTTTTATATAAATTATAAACAGATTTACATTCATGAAATACTCCAATCCAAGAAGAAGATAGGAAGTGTTTCGGTGGGTGTGTGTGTGAGTGTGTTGTGGGGGAGTGTGACCTCCCCCTGTGTAAGCCGCTCCGACCAACGCGACTTACTGTAGCGGTCAGCCTCTCGCAAATTCAGCACCGCTCCCAGGATTCGTTAGAGAAGTCCACCACCCATAATTCTTCTACCAGGAACAATAATGAAGATAATTTTTTAACGATAGCAGACAGGTGTTGATTAGATTCTTCTTCGAAGTCTCTAGACTTTGAAGGCCTGGAAAACACAACCTCTGTTCAGGAAACCTCTCAAGCTTTGCGATGTGGTACGGTTTGAACTAGACTTCGGGTTGTGACGGTTGTGGACTCTGGATATATAGACTCCGACTAAAAACTTCTTCCCCTCCTGTGTAGTCCTTTAGATGTCTTCTCTTCCTTCCCTACACTCCTTGTAGGTAGCTTAGGCTCTTCAACCAAAAAACACAGGCAACGAAGTAAAGGTTGTTGGATTATATTTTATAAGGCTCTTCTTAACCTTCCTTCCTTGTTTCCTTCACAAATTAGTAACAGCGAGAAGAGAGTGAAAAAAGCGTCCAGTCACAACTTGTATCTTTTCAGTAAGACATCTAGTTTCCTAGGAAATAAATAATTTCAATTATTAAATTTTAATGTTTCCATAGAAAAATACAGGTAATTGTTACTGATTCTCAAGTTAAAAGAAAAATAGTGTTGGTTGAAGCACAGTACATCTGTCACTCTTATTTAAAAAGTGTATTTATTTATATTTTGTATGGGAAATAAACGTACCAGTATTACTTAAGCATGTATGAAACATTATTATTTCTGCGGATCAATCAAACTATAGGTGAATGTGGTTGTTTGTAAAAAATAATTGAAATTATCATTTTACTTTATCAGACTCTTATCAGACCTTTGGAGGGGTTTCCCGTTTCTTATAAATGGAATTATATGCAAAATTATATTAAACGTATATTTCAAATTTATAATTTTGGAAGGATACAATTTTGTTGATTACCTATTTTAATAATTTAATTTTCATAAAAATTGCCATGTTTAATATATAACATAACTATGTAGCTCAATCAATACTATTCAAATATAATACAAGCGTACATTACAATGACCTGTAATTTTTATTCACTATCAAACCTTACTGTAGTTACCTGTTTCGTTAATTGATTTCGAGTTTGGTAACATATATACCCGAGTAAACTTACATGACTTTAGGTTGTAAGTAACTAATAATGTCTCATCCCCCACTGTGACGTGTCTTTTTCTCAACACAACCATTTACTGTTAAGAATGACACGTATCGCATACCCTAGATGAGCCCAATCAAGCGGGGATTCGATCCAGGGGTCTAAATTTTATTCTTTTGGATTATGTATGGCAGTTGGGTTCAGATATATTGCAATCACCTAAGGTGGTGGTAACGTTCAAGCATTTAGTAAATCATCATTACCCAACTGGTCTTGAAAAAAATTACGAATTTGAAATAAAATGATGTCGATAAATAAAATATTTTCTATCATCAATTAAAGAAAACACATAAGTGTAACTACTACCTAGATCTCTATCTAAATCAAAGCTACCTCAAATCGCAACACACTGTATGCTATGTAAAATAGTATGAGGAAAAGTAATATCAACACTAAGAACAATATATAATGTTTGGTCAGTATCGTATTTACAAATATTAAGTAAGAAAAGTGTAGAGAAATAATAATAGACCCAGAGCAATAATCTATTTGTTAGGTCCGTATTGCACGAACATAGGTTAAGTAAGATCGTAAGTAAAGTAAAGAACCAATAACCAATTTAAAGGTTAGGTCCGTATTGCACGAACAAAGATTAAGTAAGATAGCAAGTAAAGTAAAGAACCAATAACCAATTTAAAGGTTAGGTCCGTATTACACGAACATAGATTAAGTAAGATAGTAAGTAAAGTAAAGAACCAATAATACCAATAAACAATTTAAAAGGTTAGGTCCGTATCGCACGAACATAGATTAAGTAAGATAGTAAGTAAAGTAAAAGAACCACTAATACCAAATTTAAAGGTTAGGTCCGTTTATTACACGAACATAGATTAAGTAAGATAGTAAGTATAGTAAAGAGCCAATAATACCAATAACCAATAACCAATTTAAAGGTTAGGTCCGTATTGCACGAACATAGATTAAGTAAGATAGCAAGTAAAGTAAAGAACCACTAATCCTAAATTTAAAGGTTAGGTCCGTATTTGCACGAACATAGATTAAGTAAGATAGTAAGTAAAGTAAAGAACCAATAATACCAATAAACAATTTAAAGGTTAGGTCCGTATCGCACGAACATAGATTAAGTGAGATAGTAAGTAAAGTAAAAGAACCACTAATACCAAATTTAAAGGTTAGGTCCCGTATTACACGAACATAGATTAGGTAGGGCCTAAGATAGTAAGTAAAGTAAAGAACCACTAATCTTAAATTTAAAGGTTAGGTCCGTATTACACGAACATAGATTAAGTAAGATAGTAAGTAAAGTAAAGAACCAAGAATACCAATAAACAATTTAAAGGTTAGGTCCGTATCGCACGAACATAGATTAAGTAAGATAGTAAGTAAAGTAAAAGAACCACTAATACCAATAAACAATTTAAAGGTTAGGTCCGTATCACACGAACATAGATTAAGTAAGATAGTAAGTAAAGTAAAAGAACCACTTCTACCAAATTTAAAGGTTAGGTCCGTATCGCACGAACATAGATTAAGTAAGATAGTAAATAAAGTAAAGAACCACTAATACCAAATTTAAAGGTTAGGTCCGTATTACACGAACATAGATTAAGTAAGATAGTAAGTAAAGTAAAGAGCCAATAATACCAATTTTAAAGGTTAGGTCCGTATCGCACGAACATAGATTAAGTAAGATAGTAAAATAAAGTAAAGAACCACTAATACCAAATTTAAAGGTTAGGTCCGTATTACACGAACATAGATTAAGTAAGATAGTAAGTAAAAAGTAAAGAAACAATAATACCCAATAACCAATAACCAATTTAAATGTTAGGTCCGTATTGCACGAACATAGATTAAGTAAGATAGTAAGTAAAGTAAAGAACCAATAATACCAGTAAACAATTTAAAGGTTAGGTCCGTATCGCACGAACATAGATTAAGTAAGATAGTAAGTAAAGTTAAAGAACCACTAATACCAGTAAACAAATTAAAGGTAGGTCCGTATCGCACGATACATAGATTAAGTAAGATAGTAAGTAAAGTAAAGAACCACTAATACCAAATTTTTAGGTTAGGTCCGTATCGCACGAACATAGGTTAAGTAAGATAGTAAGTAAAGTAAAGAACCACTAATACCAGTAAAACAATTTTAAAGGTTAGGTCCGTATCGCACGAACATAGATTAAGTAAGATAGTAAAGTAAAGTAAAAAGCCAATAATACCAAGAATAAGACGTTATAAGTAAATTTCGGGTGGCACAATATATAACAACGATACAGAATATTAATGAAAGGTTAATTATGTATAGTATAGTAATTGAAGTAATATATTACCAATAGCAAGAAGAAATCGATACGTCCGTATCTCACGAACAAGTCGGCAGGAGTGAGGTTAAGATCGCAAGCGCAGTGTACGTCTTATCGTCGTGATAGGATGGTGTAGAGTGACCTCTCGCTCCTCTGCTGGCCGGTCCGTCTGACGAGTTTGCGTTGTAGCGCATGCGCGACTTATCGTTCATGCCGCAACCCGTCAAGCGGCGAACATGTCGTGGCACGACAGCTGAAGCGAACTTGTTTCATCTCGATCCCGTTAATCATTGTTGACGGGAAAGCTAATCCCACAATAAATCTTGAATGGACGTCCCAAGATAATAAAAAAAAATACACTATACATTTTAGTACCTCACACACCACGACTCAATACTTCAAACACCTATATCGTTAAAATGAAGCGTTTATAATCGGAAGATGTTTTACTTATCACAAGACTAGTGAGGTAATATGGGTCAGTAGGTGATTCATATTGAGTTAGGATGCAAAGACACCCATTTTGATATTAGATCAGTTTGCTTTTATCATCATTTGAGTTACCGCATATTTTCCGTCAATGAATATCTTTTTACAATATTTTCAGCTTACTCGTTCTTGCTATTTCTTCTTTTTCAACCGTATATAGTTAAATAGAGCTAATTAGCTAAGTCTTTACTGGCCAGTAGCGCCATGTTTAAAGATATTCCCCAGGAGGGTTCACTTTTGGCTGGTTTATACCTTTCACGTGATCTTACATTGGGTACAACAAATACCGATGTCACTTATGAGCAAACCTTATGAATTTCCAGGAGATGAATTTATAGATTGACTGTATTAACTGAGGTAATACACCAATGTTATTTTTTAAACGAAACTTTATTGGAAAAAATCTCAAAAAGTTTTACTACGGTTATACTTTATTAATACTTGAGTGTTTCTTTCTATTGTTTCACAATGAAAATGTTTTAAGTGTTTTATGAACTTCTAAATAATAATAAGAGTATAGAGTTAAATAAAAAATGTATATGCAATACAAACGAGTTAAATATGCAATATAAACGAAACATTTAAACAAGGATATTATTAAATGAAGAAAGTTACTAAAACAAGCAATAGTATCCTGTAAGTGTCACAGAAACTTTACTAAAGGACCTCCACTAGCTGTCCCTGCTGCTGTCGGGTCAGCCCCCACATGTTACCCTATTATTGGGTCCACACCACTCTGTTGTTACCTGCTTTTTTTCTGTCAATAGTCGGAAAAAATAACGTATCACCTTCATTCATATTATATCATTAAGCATTATTTCGTTCATCAATACAATGTTTAATGTCTCTTCAGGCCCAGTCGATTTCACATGTGGCCGTCAGCTCTAAATGTCAAACTGAAGTTACATTATTAGTTTCGCTGTTCAATTTTCACAAACACTGATGGGACAATAAATCCCAATGTGGACAAGTTAATATAATCGTTATTCTTTCAAACATTTAGAAACTTCATAATCTCTAAATGAATTGAGTTCTAAAACTTCAAAATGTTGCATATTTTAATTAACTATCACCAAAGCTTCTGCAAAAATGTTATTTTGCTTGTATCTGTTTCCGGCTGGATATATTATAAACATTTTGCACCTAACTTTATTTCTAGAACAACCAACGTCCTGTTTCATTATTGGTTATGTTCCCCTATGGGCTTTGGCTGAGCGTTGACGTACCTTAACTATTTGTATAATAAAGTGGGAGTCATTAAAACAATTTCATATGCTTCGCACTGTTAAAATTTTGCATGAAACTTCTTCATAAACAACAATGAGGTTGATGATAGTGCATTTTTATCCATAGGACATGGCTGAGGGTCATTAAAGGCTGTTACTTGGTAGGTTGACAAAAGTTATCTTCTGGCTGGTTAGTATCTGGCCTGTTTGTCAGTACGTCTATATCCAGGTCGTTCCAAGAATGAAATGAGCTATAGGATTAAAATTGTTTTGCAAATTCAGCAATGCCAGTCACGTGTGCATTTGGTCTGGCGTTCGGTACTCATATCTTGCTAAGAGTTACATTTTGAAAAGTCGGGGTAGTTTCTACAAGCAAATAATACTGCATAATTTCGATAATTTATATTGTTATTAATCCATTATAAAATACCTTTGTAAAATATATATATATATATATATATAACTTAAATTTAAACAACTAACATCACCCACATATTTTTCTTTCATTAATTTGAAAGAAAAACAAAAATAACGGATTATTCTTTGAAATCTTGACTATACAACATCTTTTACCAGGCGGGAAATAAATAAAGCGATACATTTGACATATTATAAGTTATACGTACATCTATATAAATAAAAATTAATTTCCGTTCGTTAGTCTCGCTAAAACTCGAGAACGGCTAAACCGATTTGGCTAATTTTGGTCTTGAAATGTTCGTGGAAGTCCAGGGAAAGTTTAAAACGATGAGAAAATGATTGATGTTCATGTATCCACAATTAGTCTGTGTTGGGTGCGTTCAGAAATATACATTGAAATTCGCAGACCCGGTGTTGCCAAACTAACTACTTTATAGCTAGATCATCTATAAAATATTCCTATTGATCAATAAAAAATAAATACTTTAAATAATAATAACTAAATTTATCAATTTCATTCGTTTAACTTTTTTGTTTTTGTTTTCTTCTTTTCACACGTATCAGGACGGCGCATTACGCAATATTTTTCAATCTGTGGTTTGTCTTGACCGGACGTGAAAAAAGCTGTCGCCATATAGGTTAACATTATTAGTGCAAGAAAACATTAATATCAGATACTGCTTACAATGCCGAGAAGAAAACGACCTAACATAGGTCGTCGAAGTAGATCGAATGTGCGACGAGCTACCTCACGCGCTAATCGCACTGATGACCAGCAAGAGACTGATAATGATTACAGTCGTATTGGTATGGCACATTTGCGTTCTACAGTAAATCAGAATGAAGTGGATAGACAAAGAATGCAACGAGTTTGGGCACATCGATCACAAAAATAGCGAGCCCGGGAAAAAAGCAAATTGACCGATTCCGCAAACGCAATGCTCCTGTGAACCTGGAACGAGCAGCATTCTCCTACGATCCAGAAATCGATTATAGTGCCGACAAATCTGTACCAATTGGGGAAATGTCAATCATTTGTCAACAGTTGATAGGCATGACATCACTAACAACATCTTTTACCAGGCGGGAATAAATAAAGCGATACCTGTGACATATTATAAGTTATACATTTAATAGTATTTTCTTTTTATTCTACATTTATTTCGTCCCGTTATTTTGGGCGCATATCTGTTAAAATTATTTTATTTAGAAAGGGGAGAAATATTAAAGTTCTATTTTCACATTTCCACTTCCATTTTTAATTTAATTAATTAACGTAATTTATTGTTTTCTCATGATAGTTTGTTTGAATTATCGATCGCCCTCCTCTTTCAACCCCTCTATTAGATGATTAGATGAGGCTGTCACCCGTTATTATTTGCTTAACCAGGCGAGGCACCCTCCAAACTGCTTCATATGTAAAACCTCACTTCCCTTCACGTTTTTTAACTTAATTTCCAACAGGTTCAACAGCATGTAGTGGTAAAAATCATGATGGTACATAATTACTGTATTACGTAAAGGTATAAAGAATCTATACAGGCAATTATATAAGTTGATTTTTTATAATAGTATCAACATTTATAAGGCATTATAGCTTTAAAAATGATAAATTTTAATGATATCTTGTAAAAGAAGGTTTATTAAGCTAGCTGAACTATGTCTTAGGGTTTTGGCTTTCTTTAGAACTTGGAAAATAATCTTAATCTATCAATAATGCTTCCCTGAAATATTTTAATTTTTATTGTTAAAAAACTAAAAATGTACAGTTTTCTGCCTCTATGTTGGTTCTTATGAAAACAGTTCTTTGCCGGAAATGTAAAGTTATAACTATTTAATAGCGATACAAATAGCTGGTGAAGAATAATATATACTCGATTCACTTTTATAAGAAAGATTCATACCATTTACATTTCCTGTTTGGATTTCTTAATAAGGCATACTCGTATAACAACATGGACTAAACACTTCAAACGTTCTCAATTTACAAAATGCTTTAATGTAAAGACATTTTACATTTTATTTTATTATATATAAAATAAAAATAAAGTTTTTTATACCTTTGTGTAAGACCCATGGTACATAACCTGCCATTTAGCTCGACCAGCCCCGAGCGTGGTATAACAATAAACGCTTAAATTTTAAGATACATAGTATTAAAAACCACAGTTTGTATAAATACATTACAAGCCAAGTTTACATCCTGCCATAGGTAGGGCTGGTGGTGGACTTTTTGGTTTTCGTTGTCTCGTACCGCCAGCTATTATTTTAAACTAAATAATATGTATGACTTGTTTATTTTTATATCAGATTTTCACCTACATTTATTATTCAACGTTGAAAATCAAAACTATGAAGTATAATTAAACAGAAAAGTACTAAAATAAATGCTATGTTAAACATGCATATGGCTCTAAATGTAACTAACGGTTAAGTTGTTTTTCTCAGGGAATCCCTGAGAAAATAGCTTCAGTAATTTGTAACAAAAAGCTAATCTTGCATTCTAACACGTCAGTTAGTAGAGTAGCATGTCTGCCGTGTTCTACAGGAACGTGAACGAACTAAACAACAAACAAATGTTAACAAAACAGTTGATTAAACAAGTCTTCCCGCCAAAATTTGCTGCAGATAATTGCTTTCCCGCCAGTTGGCTTTGCTTTCCTTCTACTGAATTGCATTTACTTCGTCTTTGTACTCTTTTTTGCAGCTCTTTTAAATTTTGTTGTACCAGAAAACAAGACTAGGTCAAGGAAAATGTAACTATTTAAAAAATAAGAATTTTGCGACTGTTTTATTGGAACTAACAATCTCTCAAATGTTTGGGTTTAACATTTATAATACTACTTTCGGCTCCAGGATGATTGCATGACCATCGCAATTCACTAAATATGATTTTTGCGGTTTTCATAAGTACAGATATTTGTCTTAATATCCAACTTGTCCCTGAAAATTTGTGTTTTAGTTAATTAATATTACTGTTAAAACAAACGGAATATTCCGAAAACTTGAATTTATTATACGAGGCTAATTATATTAGCTGCTCTAAAAGTAACAATCAATCGCAGATTCTAAAAAATAAACCGTAAACCTTGCAAACATTCAACCATAACTTTCAATCTGGTTCAATTTGTGTGTCCCTCACACTTTTTAAATACCACTTATCTAACTTTGTTATGCTGTTTTCTAATATAACTCTGTACTTGCAGATAGTCCTTAGTATAAAAACCACAAAATACATGTATATAAATAAGATAATCTGCATAGGCAAGAAAATATGTCCTGCCAAAGTCTCGTGAGTGGAATGTTATACACAAGACTCCTTACTTTGCTCTTTCTTTATATTTAAGTGCCAGGATAATCTCCTCTGTCACACATGATTGTAGTTAATTATATCAAAGAAATGCATAGGTATTTCTACTTTTATTTGTTTTTTCCTATGTATAACTTTTGGTACTAACGCTTATTATGTCCTTAAAAGAATATTTTTTAAATAAATTAGACAATGGCCTTGATAATTAAGACACCACATACATAATAGAAAAAAGGTTGAAGTGGTATTATGTTATATCAGTCTTCAGTAAGGTGGTACACCAATAAAAATATTCGAATCGTGCATTTAATCAAAATAAATACTATTATTTTCAACCCATTATCAAGTACGCATAAAAAAACGTGAAATACTTAATGAAACAGAGGACAGTAGTATTTATGATTATCACATCTCATACAAACAACGTGATATACAAAAATGTTTTGTAACATGTTATATTTACAGGGGCTTTAAATAAGGAATTTTTCATTTTTTTAGAGGAAAATATTTTTAAGTTTAATGAAATGTGATAGTTTTTACTTCTTCCACCTACAATTATACTCCAGTAGATCAACATCCACGCAGGAGACGTTTAGCTGGCGGGGTCCGGCTTGACCGGGTAAGACCACAGAGTTTTCAGGATAAATCCGCCGGAGTTCGCTTCAAGGGCTGAAGCGCCTTACAGCGGACGGCTCAGGTACTACGGTACGTAAGTACGTTGTGCCGGGCTGACTCGCTCTCTCGGCCGGGAGTCTCTCAGTCGGGAGTCGTCGTCGAGTCGGAGTCGTCGAGTTGGAGTCACCGCCCCCATCATACGACACGATAAGGTGCAAGTAAGTCCTAGCCGTAGTAGGTACGGTATTTACCTGCCAAAACACGTTTTTACCTGCACTTGCCCAGTCACTAACGATACGATAAGTACATGATATTAGGTACTTAAGCTCCTAATAGACTATTATTTTAGATATAAAAGTATAGCAAGAAAGTAAATAAGTACGAATGCGATTAGATTCTATTACTAGTAACGAGGAGTTTGAAATTAGTTTTTATTTAGTTTATCGTTTCGTTTCGAGGCCGCTGGGTTGCTTGGACGTACGTTGGCACCAGCCTTCCTTAATGTCGGGCTAGGACGTAATTTAATTTAGCTATTATTTAGTTTATCGTTTATTTAGTTTATCGTTTCTTTTCGAGGTCGCTAGGTCGCTTGACGTACGTTGGGCACCAGCGTGCCTTAGTTTCGAGCTCTATTCGAGCTAGGCGCGATTTCGAGCGAACTAGTGTTCGCATTGTTTTTTATTCAGTTTATCGTTTCTTTTCGAGGCCGCTGGGTCGCTTGACGTACGTTGGCCCAGCGTGCCTTAGTTTCGAGCTCTATTCGAGCTAGGCGCGATTTCGAGCGAACTAGTGTTCGCATTGTTTTTATTCAGTTTATCGTTTTCTTTTCGAGGTCGCTGGGTCGCTTGGACGTACGTTGGCACCAGCGTGCCTTAGTTTCGAGCTCTATTCGAGCTAGGCGCGATTTCGAGGCGAACTAGTGTTCGCATTGTTTTATTCAGTTTATCGTTTCTTTTCGAGGTCGCTGGGTCGCTTGACGTACGTTGGCACCAGCGTGCCTTAGTTTCGAGCTCTATTCGAGCTATTAGGGCGCGATTTCGAGCGAACTAGTGTTCGCATTGTTTTTATTTCAGTTTATTCGTTTCTTTTCGAGGCCGCTGGGTCGCTTGACGTACGTTGGCACCAGCGTTCCTCGTTTTCGAGCTTCAGTTGAACTAGCAACTGTTGTATTAGGGAACGTTTAGGTAGTGGAACAGTCATCCCTAAAGCAAATGCTGACGCCTTCCCTTTATTTCCTTTCGTTTCCGAGTTGGCGATGATGAAAGCATGTTGATCCGTTGATCATCGGTGCTGTATATGCTTCGGATTTTGGTTTTATATCAATTCGGGTCTGAGTTGAACTTGGAAACTACCTCTCCCTCTCGAACCCTGGATTTTACCCTTCTCGACTGTTTCTATCCGGTGTCTTAGGGTTATATTATTTTTATAAACTATCCCTGACCCGATTAAACGTTAAAATGTATATACATCAGATTTACTTATTTAATCATACACTATACATAATTTTACCGTATATTTATTTATAATATACCAAATCAAAATTTAAACGTATTTTTTGTAATAAAAGTTATTGCCTGGAGAAAATAGAGCTCATAAAAGAACTTAAATAAATAGCTCAGGATAACATTAAATTTGAAATAACTTAAAGTTTTAATTCAAAAATAATGAGTGAATAAATTTATTTGATTGTAAATTATTTTTAACTCATCTTGTCTGCTTGCTTGAGGCATTAAAGTATACTGAGAGAGATGTGTGAAACCAAGTATTTTGCCTGAACAAAATTGAAAACATTCTTCAGATTTACCAGCTGCAACAATGTAACGTCAGATCTACACACGCAAAGCCGCAGGCTCAGGATATGATATTGGCTGCCAACAAACTTGACAGACCAAGACATTCTGCATTCACACAAAACGAAAAAATTTTAAAACATTTTACAGATCATATCGAAGGATCTATAGAAAAGTCATTCAAGCTGCTAAAGCTCATGACGTCAATAGAGCCCTGAGAAATTGTGAAAACTTTTCTAAAACTGCATGGAAAATAATCAATGAATCGGCACAAAAATCAAACTTGGACCGAAACCTTGAGTCTATATTCAATCAAAATTAGTATGAATCTGCCGTAAACTCTGGAATTGAATACCAAGTTGCAGGTTGCCAACGAATTTTAATAATTATTTTTAATTTTACTGTGGCCTAAACTGCATTCAGTCAAATTTCCAGAACCTCGGTATCGAATGAAAATTGGTTGTTATGGGAACCTGTTTGCAATCCATGGCCTCTGGCCCCTGATTGTGTGTGGAGCGAGTTAGCCCGTGTCGTACAGGATTTGAAATTCAAAGAAAATCGTAGTGTGTGTGACCGCTTAAACGGGATCGTCCAGTTTGGTTTACTGCAAAACGTTTGCTTTATGGTACATTATATTGAGGCCACTCACACAAATTGAGTATAAATTTTTTCATTTGATACTTTTCCATGTACTAAACTGAAAACAGCTAAAAGTTATACAGATTTTATTTTAAAGAAAGACGATTCTTGCAAAACCATTAATTATCGTCCAATTTCAATTCTTCCAGTTTTTAGCAAAAAATTTGTTGAAACGGTTTTCTGTGAAAGACGGTCCTCATATATCCCGCCACTTTGCGTTATGGCTTTTATGTATATTTTTAATACTGTAGGGGGGCTGTGCCAAAAACACAAGATGGAACGCGTTTTTCAGGCTTCCACAAAAAAAGTGCAAATTAGTAATTATTGCAAAGTATGAATTACAAGTAGAAGGTCCGTGTAGGAAACTCTTTATAGGGAGCTTAGGTTGTGCATGCGTAATTGAAATTGTGAGCCCATGTCTCTATTATGTTTCATGTGTATCCTTGTAACTTGTGTCCAATCGAAGTGGCACATTTAGTCGGGGAGCAGGGACTTTTCATCAGTATGAGACTAGAGTCCAGGTGAACACAAACTTTAAGGAGTCCCCCATAGTCATAGAACTGGCGGTATTCTCAGCATATTAACGTCGCATCAGGTTGGCGTCTGGCTCTTAAACTCAACAAAGCTCCCTGAAAGTGTAAAAAAATGCAACTAATCAAAACCAATTCAAAACTCGTTCCTCTACATGCCTTTGGTTTGGTTGTCAAAAGAGCATATTTTGATATTCGTCTAGACGGAGTTTTAATGATGAAGTCGCTGGGAGAATAATCTAAAAATACCTCTTAAATTAAACCAAAATTTAAAATCTGGATCCCAAAGATAGTGAGTGAAAAATTCTAGTGATGTGAATGATGTAAACTTTGTAAGTCTGACTGTGTGTGAGTGTTGTAGAGTACTTTGGAGCCTGTTTGAATATTATGACGACTTCTATACAATGTTATATATTGTCCTAAAAGCAAATATAAGCGAAATGTAGCTTAAAACATTTATATCAATGTAAGATCTTATTAAAAAACTTTTTAATATAAACATTATGACGAATAGGTTTTGGTGATTTTAATTCAGTAAGGGCATAGGCCCTAATAACAACAATTGTTTTCTAATATGCTGAAGCCAAAGTAGGAGTGCGCTAGAAGCACGTACCGTCCGCATAATCCGACTTTGCTGTGAAGTTTGCATGCACAAAATTGTAAAGTATATAGTGTCATTTCATGCTCGATATAGTCCTGCGGACCACAGACCACTAAGACAGAAAAGTAAGCTTTACAGTTTCCAGACAGGAACAGCGAAAAGAGGATCATTTATCCATGCTTCACTGGACGTAAAACAGCCCGAATCCCATAGATAGACATCACACCTTCGACTTATTATCTTGATTCTATGAGGGATATAAAAAGACATTAAAAAATGTAAAGATGCGAAATTATTTTTTCCCCTTGTCTCTAATATATACTTGCGTAATAGTTAGACCATCGTGATATGGCTAATACGAAGTCCCAAAAAGGTATCATGCTCGTTAACAAAACATAATACGTTGCGCTATAATATAAAGGAAGTAACATGGCGCTAAATTTCAAATATGCTTCAATTCATTCTCCAAAGAATATCACCCTGAGTTCTTATTAGGCTACACTAAATCCTACAGCCTACATTGCATGGAGCTACAAATACGATTCATCGAACTCAGAAGTTCTGTAAATGTAACATGGGTGTGCAAAATGAAAGACTTTCATGCAGAATTTCAAAAGTCTATAAGTTGAGTTTAGTTCCGTTCTCAAGATATCGTTCTATATAGAGTAAAAATAAATGAAATTCTTATCCAATCCATCAAGGGATAGGCAACTCCTCGCAACTAACTATATAACTGGGAACCTGTACACTTTTTTGGTTATATATATCAGAAGGGTGGCCCAAATTAATTAGGACTAGAAACTAGTTTATTCGGGGAAAATTATTTTATTAATATGCGTTTTTTTTAAATATCTGTGTACATTCAAATTTGGTATGACTAATCATTTGTAGCGTAGTACCTCTTGTTCTTTATCAACATTATCAAAGACTCTTTTGTGCATGCTTATGGGCCATATATTTTTTCACAAGTTTCTCTTTGATTTCTTCATTGTGGTGGCCACACTTTATTTAATACAATAAAATTCACGAGGCCCTTGACGTGTGGTTTACCTTCTTCTTTTAGCATTCCTTTTGCTTGAACCAACTGACTCACAAATTTATTCAATTGGATATCCATGACAGGGCTGTTACCAACCTGGTCCAAGTTGGCACATCTGATGTCTGCGATTCACCTGAAAAATTCTTGTTACTGAGATCCATGGCTTTATGGTCATGGATGCGAACCATCATAACTTAAAAAATAAACTCACCCATTTGAGGGAAACCCAAAATCTTGAGTCTGTGGATATTAAGTCCTTCCTTTTGGCAAGGCACAGATAAAATATTTATGACTTACTTTTTTCCCAATAAATCTGTTGTCCAATGGTCTAAAGCCTTTAAACCCCCACTCTAATCCGCTTCTATTTGGCCATGGTTCAGAAACGTGAGTTCTTTCGCTTTTTTTTCCTTGATCTGCGAGCGGTTGAGGTTCCCAAATCTTCTTACTCTTCTCTAGGTGAAAATATTGGCTCCATACTACGTTTATATCTAGTTCAGCCATTTTGTTTGTGGTTATGTACTCTCTGTTTGTTATTATAACAATAGTTCTTTAGTTGTCCTGAGCAATTCTATCATCCCTTTTGGGCTTGCAGCCCCCCATTTTTCCAACGTGATGCGACTGATTACTTAGTTTTTAATCACAGGTTAACTTGATTCTACTTACTGATTTTTTAGAAAATTAAACCCAACCTTTACGCTAAGTTCAGTTTGTGACATAAAACACCTTTTCTTTCCAAAAGAATCTTTACTGAAGCTGTTTTCCTAGGAGATTAAAATCACACATTTTTTTCCCATGACCGTTTTAAAAAGTGGCCTTACTCTTGAAGTATTCTTAAAATATTTTAAAAGCCAAAAAAAACACACAAGGTTTTACGACTTTGAATCCACTGTTACCAGGCATCAATATCACAAGGGAAAACCCCACTAAAAACAAGAATTAACCAATATTAGATACATTACAGAAGTTGGGTTTATGGTCAGTTGGAAATTGCCTAAAAATCATTAGCTGATTTTAGTGCTACCTTCTGGCTATGACATTAACTTCAATTACCCTCAAATAGAAATAAAAAGTTCTAATATAATGTAAAAAAATGCAAATATATGAAAAAATTAAACACATATACTCCAGGATTATAAAGCATAGTTACAAGATAACTTAAAATGTAGTAATTTTGAATGTCTTGTCTAATAATTTGGGCCACCCTCTGTATTTATATATTTTATATATATATATATTTATATATATATATATTTATTATGTGTGTGTGTTGTGTGGTTGTGTGTGTATAAAAACTGTATATATCTAAATAAAATCCATGTTTAAAAACCAAGCAATTTTAGGCTGTCTCCAAGCTACCTTCTTAATGCCTACAAAACAGTTCTCAATTCAAAATTTTCAGATATTAAAAACTAATTTTTAGTTTGAATCAAAGTTTCATAGAATTCCAATTAAGCAGTAAGCATTCAGTAACCTTGAAGGGTTTATCTGGGTGTAAATACAATGACCGCCAAA